>NW_024068059.1:0-283831 GCF_009389715.1 Phoenix dactylifera | reverse complement strand
TGAATCTTTCCTATTGCCTCACATGCTTATTCTTGAACCATCTTGGTTAATGAAACTATCTCTTTACATGTGCTTGCTTATATTTAGGCAATCTCTTAAGTAAAGTGACTCAACATTCAATTATTGTCATATCTTATGTTGAGTCATCTAGTTAAGAAATATGTTGTATGAATGTTTTGTATCTTGAAGCAACTAATGGCTTTCTTTCAAGAAAGAAAAGAAGTTTGTTAATAATGCAGGATCCTTGAGCAAGAAAATGAGAGATTTCAACTTGAAGGACACCTCCACATAAGATATAATAAACATTCACATGCAAACAAGAGAGAGGACCTTCTTCAGCCAAACGTTCACACATAAGAAATCTAGTTTGACTTGAAGAATATAGAATGAATCGGTAATTTTAGATACCTCTCTCATAAATTAGCTGAGCAAAGTCTATAACTTAAATCTTATTGTGGCATGATTAAAATCTTTAATTATTAATTTTTTGATATCATGTCTATATATGTATTAATTGACTTATGCTTTTAGAAATTGATTCATGGTTTGCTCAAACTAAAATGTTCCTTTGCCAATATCATAACCATCAAATACACAAGTATATGCTTAAAATGCTGATTTGAATTGACTTGTGAGAAGCTATGAATTCTTGAGCATAATGAAAATGCTGTTTGCATGATATACATCTATATGATACATAAGATTATTTCTTTATTCTGCTCTTTCATGTAAATTACTTGAGAATAACAAAAAGAGAGAGAGATAAAGAAAAGAAAATGGATCTTATTCAAGAGAAGTAAAATCTAAGTAAAGGCAAATACTTCAATCTTAAGGAAAAGAAAAACAAGCATAATACATTCGGCACATTTGTGAGACTTGTGAAAGGGATAAAATCCGTAATTAATTACACTTAAACAGGGAGAGTTTGAAGTGAACATTTTAACATTTCTATTTTGCTCATCATAGGGATGGTGCCAATGGGGAGGCTAGTGGTAGTACCCGGCACTATTTGACCCAACTATTCGGTGTAGGGTATATTAGGGACGGCACAAGAGGGAGGCTAGTGGTAGTACCTCGTGCCCCTTCCAACTTTACCGGATAGGGAGCAAATAGAGTATAGAGCATAAAAAGGTAAAAATGAAAGACAAAGTAAATGAAAGTATATAAGAAGAATCAAGTCAATTTTTTTAATCACTTGAAAACACACTTTAAGGATGAAATCAGTACAAGATTATATTTAAATAGGGGGAGTTTATTTGAAAAGAATTGATTTTGATCCTTGACATGCTTGTTCTTAATATTTTAATGCATAATATATTTTGCATGTCACATGATGTTTTGAATTATATGTTTTCAATATTCAAATAACAAAGATCTTTCCTAAATATAACTTGTAATGCTTCATGCCTATAAAATTTGATTGAAACATGTTATTACCAACAACAACATCATTTTGTTTTAATAAATATATTTTGAAAATAAAGAAAAGAATAATTTGAATTTGCAAGTTAGGCAAAATGAATTGATTCCGATTTATCTTTTATCTTGCCTAACATTAGTACATAATGTCCTCCAATTTGTACCAAAATTTAATATGAATTACAAAGATTCTGGATGTGCTCTAATGTTCTTGAAATATGTGTTTTCAATCTTAATAATTTAAGATAAGCTACAATATAGAAGATGCATATCTCAAATTATAATCCTGAAAGCCTCCTTGAAAATTTTTATAAAATTCAGAATCTGATTTTGTATAAAAGCTTAAACTTAATTTAAAAATGCTTCTATCATTGCCTTTTTGTAACTTTCATTATATGCTTCAATGATTGCATCATTTTGGGAAATAACTCAATATGATTTCTAGATAAAAACTACGGTTTAAGAAAAATAGAATTACTTTTGATGCCTTGATTGTTTGCTCCGATACGCATATGAAACATATCATTTTCTATCTTATAAGTTTATTAAAATTAGTCTAAATGATGCGTTTTTCAATGATCTTGATTGCAAACAAATGGTTCTAAACATATGATGTTATTTTGATATTAAAAAAAATTTATTGTGCTTCATGTATACATTGCTGAGAAACTATGACTAAGAAATTGAAATTTATAAATATACACCTTGAATGTTTTATATTTGATTCATGATCATTCTTGTTAATTTCTGAATTTAACTATTTTACTTACAAAGCATGAATTGATATCAAGAGCCTTGCATACAAGAAAGAGACATGACTTAAAGCTAAATCATTAAAGATTACTCTATGTAAATTTGGCAAAGGACTTTTAGCATGCTTTTAATGTCAAATTGGTTTCAAACTGATATCAATTTAAGCATATTTTGGTATTAGACTTTGTGCTTCATTGAATATCTTTTGAAAGTTGGATTTTCATGTGTACTTAATTGGTAAATCACTTGTTTTGAAAACTAAGTGAAAAGAATTCCATTTGTCTTAGTATTGAAAATTTACTTTGGAATCCACTAATGAGCTCTTATTGGCTTTGCACTTTAGTGTTTCAATCCTGAGCCAATTCATTTTAATTGATTTTGATGCTATGATCTTTAAAGGAGTAAAAGAAAGTCTTTAAGAGAGCTTTAAAAGAACTTCCAAAGCCCTGAATTTTATATATCCTACATTGCATAAATTCATATTTTGGTATCTATGCTCCAATACTTTTATATCATGAAAGAACTTTGAAGTCATTAAAAATTAAGGATTCAACATAATCTTATGTTTTTCGAGTATATAAATTTTGATCTTTATCTGCTCTTATACTATACTCTAAAAATTAATTAGATTGCTCTCATGTTGCTATATACTTAATATATTAAAAAAAAAGGGTATTGGATTTTCATTCGTGCTTTCTTTGAATATTATTCTTGATACTCCTTGAAATAACTTGAAAAAGATTCCATCTACACTTGATTTGGAAAAAATATCTTTGGAATCTACATTTAGAGATTTCTTTTGGCTCACATCTTAAATGTCTCATTTCTAAAGCCAAACACATGGAAATAAGATATCATTTTATTAGGAATCATGTGCAAAATGGAAACATATGTATTGAGCATATATGTACTGAAAAACAATTAGCTCACATATTCACAAAACCCTTGAGTGAAGATAGAGTCTGCACGCTAAGGAGGGAATTAGGCATATGTGATCCTTTTTATTGAAGAAATATAAAAGGGACCAAGTAGTCTCATGATACATTCCTCCAATTTTTAAAAACTCATGAAACATGAGTCAAACTTGTTATCTATAGATTCCTTACTCATGTATCATTGTCCAGAAAGAATTTATAAGGATTGGAAGCAAAGAAAATTTTTAGAAGCAAAAAGAAAGAGAAAGGAAAAATTTCTGAACTTGGGTCGACCCAACCCAGAATAGGGTCGACCCAACGTTGAGTCGACCCAAGAAAATTCTTGAGTCGACCCAACGTCGGGACCCCACTGTTAAAAGGAGGACCCGTGAGCTATCTAGGGCACTGTTTACCCTTTGTCCTCTTCCGAAAACCCTATTCCCCACTCTTAAATCTTCTCCAATCATCTCCAAACAGTAGATTACTTCAAGATCTTGGAGAAATGGGACCCAAGAGAGCCGTAGCCAAGCGATCTGGGAGAGTCTCACGATCTTGTTTAGAGCCTAGGATATGTATCTAGTTCTCATATGTATTTTGTGTTGATCATGTATTTTGAACCTTGATTGAGGAACATTGTATTTGCTTTTGTTTTTGGCATGATTGTACTAAAATGTTCCTATTTTGATCAACGAAGTTTGAATGTTTGTTATTTATTGTGTCTTTTCCCATGTACCTATTTGATGATAACAAAAAGGGGGAGAAGTAAAGAAAGAGTAATAGAGAAGAAGTAAAGATAGAGTAAATAGAGTAACAAAAAGGGGGAGAAGTAAAGAAAGAGTAATAGGGGAGAAGTAAAGATAGAATAATAAGAGCAAAAGTAAAGAAAGTTAAAGAAAGGAGAAGTAAAGAAAAAGAAATAAGAAGTTATGTAAAGAAAGAGAAATAAGAACTTATGCAAGAAAAGAGAAATAATTGGGCAAACAAATTGAAAATCATATAAGAAAGCTTATACATCTAAGGGGGAGCAATTTGTAACAATGAAAATCATCAAATCAAAAATTTCTATCAAATTTCAGAATTTGGCACATATAATTTCAGAATTTGGTACGCACCTCTCGCACCCCGATACATAACCTGAAACTCATATTTTATCTCAAATTTTTGAAGTTTCATCGTTAATGAATTATAAATGAAAGGGGGAGCAATTCAAAAAGTCAAATTGGCAACATTTAAATGAAATAGGGGGAGATTTCACTCTTATATATGAAAAGCTGAAATTCAGCAAGTTAAGCCCTTCCAAAAACTGATCTTAAAGACAAGTATCAATAGGCTCATACTCTTTATTTTGTAATCATCAAAAAGGGGGAGATTGAGGATGATAGTGTTATTTTGATGATTAACAAACAATTATCTAGAGTATGTTATAAGTTAAATTGATACTTCATTTATAAGACTATTACTCTCAGGATATTTGTATAAATTGATATAGATACATTTCATTGTTTATTTGAATGAATCTAACCTTGAGATGCAGCAAAGTGTGGATTGAGTCGACCCAAAGGATGATTGGGTCGACCCCGGCACATCAAGAAATCATTTGGCACACTTCTGCAAAAATGGCACAGATGAACAGTGAGTTGGGTCGACCCAAGGAAAGCATGAGTCGACCCAAACATCAAGATCCTCAAAACAAGACAGAACAATGGTTCTCTGGATTCACTGAGAGGGTCGACCCAAGAAGTAGTTGAGTCGACCCAAGCTTGAGTCGACCCAAACCCTGAGAGGGTCGACCCAAAGGCAAGACAGAAAAGAAGACAGAAAATGGTTCTCTGGAATTACTGAGAGGGTCGACCCAAGAAGAAGTTGAGTCGACCCAAGTGAACTTTGAGTCGACCCAAAGAATGGTTGGGTCGACCCAAGGGAAGGAAGGCTGAATTTCAAGTTTCTGTGTTTTCTGAGAGAGTCGACCCAAGGAATGTTTGAGTCGACCCAAGTGAAAGTTGGGTCGACCCAAGAACAGGTTGAGCCGACCCAAGCACGGGCAGAAGCATAACGGCTAGTTGTGCAGAAATGCTTTTTGGACTCCCAACGGCTATAAACGGCTAGTTTCTTCAATCCAACGGTCAGGAAGGACTATTTGGAGGTTGGAGAAGTATTTAAGAGGAAGTATTCATCAGAGGAAGTAAGCTTGGGAAAATACATCAAGTGCATTCAAGAGAGAACCCTAGCAAGGCAAGCTTCATCCAAGTGCTTCATTCAAGAATCAAAAGAAAGTGGTTGAGCAGATTCAAAGAGTCATCAAGAGCTCCATCCACCCTTGAAGAGTGAAGCATCCTTGACAAAGAAGAGAGAAGTCACATCAAGCGATAAATATTCTCTAAACTCTTCTTTGTAGATTATATTGTTATATTTACTCATCTAGGAGTTTAAATCTTTTTCCTTTGTTTATTAAACTACTTGTAAAGGTTGGTTGGTTAGCCCGCAAAACCAACGGAATAGGTTGATTGGTGAACCCGGAAAACCAATTGTAAAGGTTCGTTGGTGAGCCCGTAAAACCAACATAGGTTGTTGGTAAGCCCGTAAAACCAACGTAGGTTGTTGGTGAACCCGTAAAACCAATTGTATAGGTTCGTTGGTGAGCCCGTAAAACCAACATAGGTTTTTGGTGAACCCGAAAAACCAAAGTGTAAAGGTTTTTGGATTGTGAGCCCGGAAAACAATCCAACTGTAATCCGCGGGATTATAGTGAATTCCCAAGGGGTCGCTTGGGGAGTGGACGTAGGTGCTAAGGAGAGCACCGAACCACTATACTTCTTGTTGTTTGTATTGTGATTTGTTTAAGTTCACTAACTCATCATTTAACACAAGTAAGATAGTTAAAATTAAAAGAAACCAATTCACCCCCCCCTCTTGGCTTGTCACCTTGGGCAACAATCCTAATATTAATCTATGAAACCATGGCTCTGATACCACTGTTGGGATCCCTCGCACGCCGCAGAAAATTTCAGAAAAATTCTGCGTGCAGTGGAAGACATGCGTGAGATCCCATTCATCACGCATGAACGTATTTTAAAAACATCGTTTATAGATAGATTAGGATTAAATACTTTTACATAATATTAGGAAGATCAGATCTTCACCTTATGCGGGTAGATGATCACCGCAAATCTGATGATCGTGGAGTTGTTGGAAGGTTCATTTGAAGCCGCACATGCGTCCGGCCTCTACGGGTATCTACACAAGGCAGAGGACCGATTCAAACACCTGAATCTCCCCGGTGTGCTAGATCCCTTGCAGAGATTTATTTTGATGGTTGAAATCCTCTTCTTGATCTATCAACTCTTTGATTGATCTTAAGAGGAAGAAGAAGGACTAGAAAAGGGAGGAAGAAGATCCCATCTTGCTGCCCCTTTTCTTTTGTCTTTTGGATGGAAGAAGGAGGAAGGGAAGAAGCCAACGCCATCTTCCCTTTTTTTTTTTCTTTCTTTGTGGCTGAAAAAAAACCACCAAGAGGGTGAGGGGTTCACGGCACAAAAGGGAGAGAAAAAAATACCCAATCGTGGCAACCCCTTTTTGTGTTCCCTTGCGGCTGAACAAGAGAAACTTTTTCTCTTGTTTTGTATGGCTCTCAAAAAGAGGAGGAGGAGGTTCACGGCTGAAGGAGGGCTCCAATAGAGAGGGGAAAACCTTCATGTACGGCTTTCCCTTATCACCCTTTTATATGGCGTATGGAGCTCCTAAAAAATAGGAGCTCCATCTTTATCTCAAGTGCCGCACCAAAGAAAAAATAAGAGGAGGGGGCGTACGCCCCTCCTCTTGTGTGCATCTAATCCTCATCTAATGAGGATTAGGTGGTCCCTCAAATTAGAGATCTAATATAATTAGATCTCTACCAAATTATGAATCAATTTGGACTTATAAAAGTCCTAATCCAACTAGGACCGAATTCAATCATGACTCAATTGAACTCTTCAATCCTAATCCAATTAGGAGTCATCTTAATTTATTAGATTAAAATTAATTGTGACTTATCAAATCCTAATCCAATTAGAATTTATTTAATTTTAGTCCTAATCTAATTAGGACTATAGAAATCCTACTCTAAGTAGGACTTTAATGTAATTTGGAGTCCTAATCCAATTAGGATTCTAGGAATCCTACTCCAAGTAGGATTCGTATTTAATATAATCAAGTCTAATTAATTAAATCTAATTAATTAAATTAATTTGCAATCCAATTGCAATTATTCCTTCTTCAACTCACTAACTCTTAGTGGATTAACCAATTATCAATCAAATTGATTATTTGTGATTCCTAATCACAACACAACCATCGGATCGATCAATACCTCTAATGTGTGTGACCCTATAGGTTCTATTCTATCTGGTAGTGAGATATATTACGATCTCTATTACAATATTATTGAAAACTCCTTTCAATGGATTGGAACAATTCCAACTCAACTCAGCAGGGATCATTGACCATCAAGATGGTCCCTGTGAGTCTCACCATCCATCAGTGACACCTAGCAGCATGTAGTGGCTACCCAGCAGAATGAAATGATGAACCTCTAGGTGCAGTTATTGTATGATACAGTCCTTCTATCGTGGATCCCTACAGAACGGAGGTCATGGATAACTCGTCAAACCCCGTCGTCTGTCATATGTCAAGATTTATTCGATTTAAGTTCGAAAGTGAAAAAACTCTTTCTCCACTGTATATACTACCCCGGCCGAGGTCTTACGAACTCAGTCTAATAAATCACATAGGATCACTCCTTATCTACCAAGATCGATAGATTCCATGTAGGTGCATACCCTACTCCTACAGTGAACCTACTGCAGCCAATCTACACTACAAGGATCATATGGCTAGAGACCATGTATACGTACAGTCAAACTACAGCAACCTCACTGTGAATAGCCGAAGCACCGTAGGTTCAAGAACTAGTCACATTACTGCAACATCAAGCAAGTCACTGACGAGTGGATAGACATCCAAGTGACTTCTTATCTTGATCACGCTCAGTACCCTTGTTCTCTAACAAGCACTTGCACAATTGCTCCAGTGTCCCTACACTGTGGACTCAAGACTCGTCCATTAAAGAAAGCGATCTGTGCACTAATCTCAGCGGATCGATCACCAATTCAGAAATTAATCACCAATGATACATGCCTCAAATTCTCAACTCTTGAGAATATGCGTCATCATCTTATTAATTTCTTGGACGATTTATGGACACATAAGAATATGAATGAAAAGAATGCCCATTCTAATAAATTCATTATTAGGTCAAGTACAAATTTATGTCCCAGAATAAAATAATGCATCAGCCAAATTGGCTTCTAGGGCATACTTCTAACACATGATTGGGTCAATTTGATTAAACCAAGGTTTGTGCGGATTTTAAAGACCACATGTCATTGTAGGATGAATATGACTTAAGTCATGTTTGTTGGGAACCCGCCCATGCCGCAGAAAATTCAAAAAAATTCAGATGGCAGCAGAATCGGCATAAGCGGGATCGATGTTCATCGCATGAACGTGTTTCAAGCAACCGTTCGTAGATAGATAAGAATTAAAACTTTTAGAAACATTAGAAGATCAGATCTTCACCTTGTGCGGGTAGATGATCACCGCAAACTGGAGTTCGTGGTTTTAGGATGAAGGTTCGCTTGAAGCCGCATAAGCGTCCGGCCTCTACGGGTATCCACACGAAGCAGAGGACCAATCCAAGCTCTCTATCTCCCCGGGGTGCTAGCTCCCTTGCAGAGATTACTTTGATGGCTGATCACCTCCCTTTACTTCAACTCTTGAATGATAGAGGGAGGAGGAAGAAGATGAAGGGATCAAGGAAGAAGATCCAAAAGGCTAGATGCAGCCTTTCCTTTTCCTTGTGTTGAATCCCAAACGAAGGAGGAAGAAGAAGACTATCAAGGCCCTTTTCCTTCTTGCTTGCGGCTGATCCAAGAGGAGAGAAGGGTGGCCACGAATTGGAGAAGAGGAGGGCTTCTAATGATGCCCTAGGTCAGCCGCCCACCTCCCTTTTTAAAGTCATGAAGGGCTCCTACAAGTTAGGAGCCCTTGACTTATTTCCAAGAGGGGGCGCCGGCCCCTTCTCTTCATGCCGCACCAATCAAGAGGAGAGGGGCTCATGCCCCTCTTACTTGGTTAACCTAATCCTCCTCCAAGGAGGATTAGGTGTCCTTCTCATGGTTTAGTCCTAATCTAATTAGGATTAACCAAATCATGAATCAATCGGGTTCAACCTATGCTAGTCCTAATCCAATTAGAACTTGAATGAACCATGACTCTATTGAACTCTTCAATCCTAACCCAATTAGGAGTCATGTTGATTCATTAGATTAATAATTAATTATGACTTAAGAAATCCTAATCCAATTAGGACTTGTTTAATTCTAGTCCTAATTCAATTAGGACTCTAATTTGAATTCGAAGTCCTAATCCGATTAGGACTCTAGGAATCCTATTCTAAGTAGGAATCCAATTTTAATTCAAATCTCCTAATCTAATTAGGATTGTAGGAATCCTACTCCAAGTAGGAACCCCAGTACTACTCCAATTAGGATTTCCAGTCCTAATCCAATTAGGACTCTAGGAATCCTACTCGAAGTAGGATTCGTGTTTCAAGTCTAATTAATCAATTCCCATTCCTTCTTCAACTTATTATCAATCGAATTGATTACTCGTGATTCATAATCACTTTCCAACCATCGGATCGGTCAATACTTCTAGTGTGTGTGACCCCATAGGTTCTACTCTGACTGGTAGTGAGATATTTTGTGATCTCTATCACAATATCATTGAAAACTCCTTTCAATGGGTCGGAACGATTCCACCTCTACTCATTAGGGTTTATCGATCATCAAGATAATCCCTATGAGTCCCACCATCCACCAGTGACACCTAGCAGCATGTAGTGGCTACCCAGCATAATAGAATGATGAACCTCTAGGTGCAGTTATTATGTGATACAGTCCTACTATCGTGGATCCCTACAGGACGGAGGTCATGGACAACTCGTCAAACCCCATCGTCTGTCATATGTGAAGATTTATTCGACTTAAGTTCGAGAGTGGAAAACTCTTTCTCCACTGTGCATACTGCCCCGGCCGAGGTCTTACGAACTCAGTCTTATAAATCACATAGGATCTCTCCTTATCTATCAAGGTCGATAGATTCCTTATAGGTGAATACCCTACTCCTACAGTGAACCTACTGCAGCCAATCTACACTGCATGGACCCATATGGCTAGAGACCATGTATGTGTTAGAATTTGTATCCTAAATGTCAATCGTCAGCATATTGATGATTGAATTTTGTAAATGAATTGACAAATTAATAAAGTGTTATTTGGCATTATTCATCATTTCATCTTCAAATGAACTCTTATATGATGAAGTCCTTAGGACTTATGTTATGATAAAGGAGGATTTATCTTTGAGTCCTTAAACTTGTTTGCGACGAAATGATTTGTTGTTACTAGGACGACAACATTATCGAGATTAGGTCGTTGTGTGACATATACGTTGGTTGTCCTCTTAACCAAGGAGTATGGAGACACTGGTATGCCACACAAGTGAAGTGTAGAAGTACATTTCACTAAACGTGACCAATTCCGGAATGCTCTACTGTCGAGAGATGTTCCGAGTGGATATGGGTATAAGTTTGGCCCTCTGACCTGAGACCGCAACCTGTGACTAGCAAGCAACTCACTGTATTTTGGTACCGGACTACCTGAATTTCTAATTCAGTGACGGAAGGTCACTGGGTGCAGTCAAGTACTTGCGTAGTCAGTTGTGAGTCAAGATGGAATTGACCCCTCCTGAAAACAGGAGATAATGTCCTGTGATTAATTTAGCAAAACCTTGGCCAGGGTAATCCCAGTGAGGAGTCACGGGATATCTAAAGTTAATCACATAATGGATGTACTAATTATAGGGTTGACAGTGAGCTCTAAGTCATCCTGGCATTAGGAGTCAAAGGGATTGAATTATACAGTAACCATAGTTCAGGATTCCAGAATATTTGCTTCACATATATTCAACCTATCCGGACGTCGGGTACCATTGCTAGATGGTCACATCGATTAGTGTTGAAAATTGTTCCTATACTACCGGCTTAGGTTAGAACCTATGAGGTCACACGCATAGAAGATTCCTGATTGATCAAGAAAGCTGATGAATGATTAAGAATCATTCAGGAGTAATTTGGTCAATTTGATTGGCAAATTATCTTATAAAATAATTAAAGTAATTATTGAAGGATTAATTAGTAATTAAATTACTAATAAACTCAATTTGATTGAGTAATTGTGCTAAGGATGAGCCAAATTGAATTGGATTCAAGTTTGGGCTCAATCAGGGTTTTGACCTGATTGGATTAGGTCAGAACCAAAAAGGACTTAAGCTGATCAAATTAATTTTAAATTAATTTATTCTTAATTGGGGATTGACCTAATTGAATTAGGTCCAACACAAAGTAATAATTCAATTTGATTGAGTTTGCATGAGCCAAAATTGAATTGGATTCAATTTGAGCTCAATCAGGGTCTGACCTGATTAGATTGGGTCCAACCAAATTGCTTTGTTTTAATTCGGGTTTGACCAAATTTGATTAGGTGCAACCCAAGGGGATTAGGCTCAGATGATGTGGCAATTATTGGCGACATGGAATTGGATTTAATGAATTTTAAATAAACCAAAATTATTGCATGGCACATGGACCCATTGCTTGACATATGGCGACATTGTTTGTTATTTGAATTTAAATTCAAACATTAAGCAATGTGTTAAATGATTTTAATCACTCAAACCATCAGCCAAGGTGGCGTCTGAGTTTTTGAATGGATTAAATTCGAATTTCAAGAGGTGATTTCGAAATTATGAAGTGTTTCACCTTGCCGCATGGATTTCAAATTCCTTCCCTCTTGCACATGTGTTTAAAATTTGAATTTAAATCAGATTTGGTTGAGATCTGATTTGGGTTGTTCCTATTTCTTTGCATGTGCCAACTAAAAGAGGTTTTCTGAAAATAAATTTCGAATTTTGAATGAAAATTCGGAGGCCATTAAAAGGGGTCAAACATGGGCACCAAAAACACATCCATTGCAGCCTTCTTCCTCACCCGCCTCCTCCTCCTCTTCTTCTCCATTTTAGATAGGGTTTTCAGGGTGAATATCTAGAAGATTCAAGATCATATCTGAGTCCTCTACTTCCCTTACAAACCTCATCTCTATCTGCTTCAAGACGATTGATCAAAAGTTGATTGAATCCCGGCGGGCAGATTTCAGCTTTCAAGTGTTCTGCAGCTGCTAGCACTGTTGCGGAAGAAGATCCTTCAGGACTTCGCGTGTACTTCTCGTAGAGGCCATTCGTGTGCGTGGCTGCGAAGTCAAGAATCAGATTCACAACTTTCATCCATCATAAAAGGTATTAATCTAGCATTAATCATTTATTATGGTGTCAAGGTCTAGGTCCAATTCCCCGAGGTTTTACCCTCTTTTGGGGCTACTAACGGAGATATCTCCAGAATCCATTCGATGGATATTCGGAGATTAATTGGAATAGAGTTCTTAAGTTTCAGATCTGATAGTTAATCATGCATAAAAGTTTTAGCATAATTGTTTAAACGATTCCGGCATAATCCTATGTGTTCTTAAGGTGCTGATTTCTAGATTTGATCTTGTAAGCATGCATGAATTAAATTGTTTGATTCGGTTTTTCCGCTGCGTTTTAAAACTTAAAAAGAACTACGTATGGCTTGATCCCCCTTATGAAGGGGTACGTAGGCAACCCGATCAGGTTCAGCCATGGTTTTCAAAAAAAAAAAAAAATTCAGCATGCTAAACACCGAAGAACCTAGGATTCACTTTCAGTGGTATCAGAGCCAGGTTTATGTTTAAACTTTTATGTTTTAATTCTTGCAATTAAATCTGAAATCATTAACATGTTTAGATTAGAGCTAAAGTGCTTTTTATGATTGATTTAATTGCTGATTATGCATGATTAAGTAGATCTGAAATTTTGGATGCATATGATGCATGTTTGTGTTAGGATTAGTAACATGAATAAATCTGAAATCATAATATTGTTTAGATTAGATCTAAATAAAGTTTATGATTCATATGATCTCTGATTTTAATGAACAAATCAGATCTGAAAATAAAAGTGAAAAAACAAATACATAAGATGTATGTTATTTGTATTAATTCATGTTGTTATGTATATGTGATGCATGAACATAAAACATAATGACTTAAACATGAATTAAATCTGATTACATGTGATTAATTACAAAAACTCAGATCTGAAAATGTGTTTTAAGAACTGAAAGATTGTAATTAATATGTAATTAAAAAGAAATATGCAATGATCAAAACTTTCATAAGTCTAAACTTAATTGAGAATTAAGTGTTATGAAATAGAATTGTAACTCAATTAATTGACATTGCATAATTCTTTGGGCATATGGGTTAGCTTGAATCAAGTTCTTAGGATTGGGTTAGACCTAAGGTTAGAATCAAACATGGTCTAATTAGAGTTAATTGATCAAATCTAATTAAGTAGTAACTAGATTAGGTCAAGGAAACTCTAGGTTAAATACAATAGTTGTAGATTGATCAATTCCATATCTTTGATTAGACCAAGATGGAACTTGATTTAGGCTTAGAGGTGTAGCCCGAGTCATTTGAGTAATCAAATCGAAATTGATTAACCAGTCGGTGTCTAAGATAAGTTTGGCAGTTTTGACCGGTGGTTTTTAATTGGGAGCTACTCGCACTGATTCGTCTTTGTCGAGTTAATGGCATATCCCTTCCACCGATCTCACTTACCTGGCCGACATGGTCAATCACATTTTGATTGGATCACTTAATGATTCGAGTTAGCCCATGCCTTAAGGAAAATCAGTATGACTGATTTAGGTGTCTCCTTAACCGGTTTGAGTCTAATCTGATTTGGTGAAGTCAGTGGGAGAAATTAGACTAACCGGATCTTCTCATCTATCCTAATTATGAAATCCTCTAAAATTATTAGGTCCTTAAAATGAAATGGTTATGGAGATAACTAGGTCATAGCCTCCCATTAAGTTGGGTGATAATGGGTCCAATGTTTTGATAATTATTGGAGGCGCCACACGCCTGGTACTTATCAAGCATTGGAATTGTCATTCAATATATGATGAGTTAAGTGTACCTTCAATAGGCGGTCAGGTGAGCCGAGCCACACTCGGGCTTGGTCGTCTATTAGTTGATTAGACTTAACCCTATCATTTAATGGTTGGACCTGACTAGGGTATTCGGTGGAGGCGCCACACGCCTGCCGGAAAACCTAGGGCAAAATCATCACTAGAAGTTGCTTGGTGAAGCAATTGGTTAAGAACCTACCAATAGGTGCATATGGGTTGGCCGAGCCACACTCGGGCCTATATGGGATCTATTGGGTTCTAGTGCCCACTAAAGAATTAGGAGTAATTTTTCGAATTAGAGGTAGAGGCTACCAATTTGTATAAAATAGTGGAAATATCTTTAGACTAAAGTCCAAGTCTACTGTGTTTAGTCAATTCATATACTAATAGCCAAATTTTCTTTTTATGCAGAAATAGCCACTAATTTATCACTTCGCTCATTGTTGGACAATGACAAGTTGACTGGTCCAAATTTCAATAATTGGCATAGAAAACTGAAAATAGTGCTAGAGCATGAGAGGATCCTTTATGTGATAACGGATCAAGCACCTGAGCAGCCCGCTGCTAATGCATCAAGATCGTCCAGAGACACTTATCAGAAGTGGCTCAGTGACCGGATCACTATTCGATGCATCATGTTGGCAGCAATGAGTGATGAGTTTAGTAGGCGTTTTGAGAATACGCAGCCAGAAGATATCATTCAAGTGTTGAATGAATCATTCGGGGTTCCTGACGACGTTGAGAGGCACAAAACTAGTTGTGCCATCTTCAGCGCCCGAATGAAAGATGGGACCTCGGTAACTGATCATGTACTGTACATGATTGAGTTGATCGAGCGTCTAAGCTCTCTTGGCTTTCCCCTTCATGATCAATTGGGGAAGGATGCCATACTAAACTCATTGCCTGGATCATACCGTCCTTTTCTCACTCATTTTCGTATGACGAAACCTGTAGTAAATTATCACCAATTGTTGGGATTACTACAGACGTTTGAGAATAATCACCAACTTCTTAAGAAGACGGTGAATTTAGTGGGAGGTTCATCCAAGGGTCGCTCCTTTAAGAAAGGGAAAAAGAAAAATAAAATCCAAAAGAAACAGGTGCACCATGCTCAGCCTAGTCAGAAAAAGAATAAAAAGGCTGATCAGAGCAAGGCGGAGTGCTTCTTCTGCAAGAAGCAAGGACATTGGAAGAGGAACTGTCCTCTTTACATTGCATCCCTCGATCCGAACCGGCCTAAGAAAAGTGGGCAATCAGTTGCCAATCAAGGTACTTATATGATAACACCTTGCAATTTTTCTATTTGTGATAATTCGACCTGGGTATTGGATACCGGTAGTCCTTTTAATATTTGCAATTCGTTGCAGGGGCTACAAGTCTGTAAGAGGTTTGAAGAAGGAGAAAGGTTCCTGAATGTTGGAGATGGAAGACCAGTTCTAGTTCTAGCTTTAGGAATTCTTAAACTTGAATTCAGCTCTCATGTAAATGTCCTTAGTGATTGTCACTATTGTCCAAGTTTTCTATTGAATATCATTTCTGTAGGCCTTTTGGCCAAAAATGGTTATGAAATATCAATAAAAAAGGATTATTGCAATGTCATTTGGAATGGTGTTGTTGTAATGAATGGAATTCTGAGTAATGGCATTTACATTTTGTCACAGCCTGTTCATGTAATGTATAAATCCAATAAGCGCCCTAGAATAGATAATGTCACGGATGTCTACCTTTGGCATCATAGGCTAGGTCATATTAACAAGAATAGGATGAACAGGTTAAGTAAAGAGAGAATCCTTGATGTTAATGATTGTGAATCATTGACAACCTGTGAATCATGTCTTCTTGGTAAAATGACCAAATCACCTTTTACCGAAAAAGGTGAACGAGCCAGTGATTTATTGACCTTTGTACATTCTGATGTATGTGGGCCAATGAGCACAGATGCTAGAGGTGGGTATTCATATTTCATTACGTTTACAGACGACCTTTCTAGGTATGGTTATGTCTATTTAATGAGACATAAATCTGAATCATTTGAAATGTTCAAATTATATCGTAATGAAGTAGAAAAACAAACTGGAAAGAGTATTAAAACTCTTCGATCAGATCGAGGAGGTGAATACCTCTCTAGTGAATTTTTGACATATCTAGGAGAAAATGGAATTCTCTCCCAATGGACTCGTCCTGGTACACCACAATATAATGGTGTGTCAGAAAGGAGAAATCGAACTCTGTTAGACATAGTTCGATCCATGATGGGGTTTGCTAATCTGCCCATATCCTTTTGGGGATATGCTCTTGAGTCAGCCTGCTATATTCTAAATAAGGTTCCAAGTAAGTCTGTAAATAAAACACCACATGAGATGTGGACTGGACGTAAGCCGATGCTCTCTCACCTTAGGATTTGGGGGTGTCCGGCGTACGTCAAACGTTTGAAGACAGACAAACTTGAACCCAAGTCTGACAAATGTTTCTTTGTTGGTTACCCTAAAGAAACTAAAGGATATTACTTCTACTTTGCTGAAGAACAAAAGTTGTTCGTAAGCAATAGAGCAATTTTCTTAGAAAAGGAATTCCTTGGTGAAGGAACAAATAGCTCTAATGTTGAGCTTAGAGAAGTTCAACATGTAGAAGATCCGACACCATCTACTGAACCAGTTGAGTCGGATTTGATTAGATCAGATCCAGAACCCATATTAGATGCACCATTAAGGCGATCGGGTAGAGTACCACGTCAGCCGGACAGATACTACAGTTTCTTGGTCCGGGATGGGGATCCTATCGAACTTGATGAAAACGATGAGGATCCGATCACATATATGGATGCAATGCAGAGGTACGACTCTGATAAATGGCTTGGAGCCATGCAATCCGAAATGGAATCCATGAAGGTCAATGATGTTTGGACATTAGTTGACCCACCCGAAGGAATTAAATCCATAGGGTGTAAGTGGATATTCAAAAGGAAACGGGGCGCAGACGGAAAGGTAGAGACCTATAAAGCCCGTCTGGTTGCCAAGGGTTATCGTCAACGTTATGGTATTGACTATGACGAGACGTTTTCTCCTGTGGCAATGCTCAAGTCCATTCGGATTGTGCTTGCGATAGCAGCACATTTAGACTATGAAATCTGGCAAATGGATGTAAAGACCGCATTTCTAAATGGAGATTTAGAAGAGGAAGTATATATGATACAACCTGAAGGTTTTACATCTGCAGATGAGTCTAAAGTGTGCAAGCTTCAAAAATCCATTTATGGATTAAAGCAAGCTTCACGGAGTTGGAATATACGTTTTGATAAGGTAATCAAAACATATGGCTTCATTAAGAATGAAGAGGATCCTTGCATTTATAAATGGAGAAATGGTTCAGTTATTATATTCCTTATTTTGTATGTGGATGACATTTTTTTAATCGGGAATGACATTCCTGCATTACAAGGAATAAAGGTTTGGCTATCATCTCAATTTGCCATGAAGGATTTGGGAAAAGCATCTTACATCCTAGGGATGAAGATCTATAGAGATAGATCTAGAAGATTGCTTGGATTATCCCAATCCACATACATTGATACTATACTGAAGAGGTTCAGTATGATTAATTCCAAGAAAGGCTATCTTCCGATGGGCCATGGAATTAATCTCTCTAAAAGGGATTGTCCGACAACCCCTCAAGAAAGAGAGAGTATGGATAGAATTCCATATGCTTCGGCAGTGGGATCTATAATGTATGCCATGACATGTACTAGACCAGACGTGGCATACTCACTAGATGTAGTGAGCAGATACCAGTCTGATCCAGGTAGCAACCACTGGAAGGTTGTAAAAACCATCCTTAAGTATTTGAGAAATACTAAAGATCAGTGGCTTGTCTATGGTGATTCTGACTTAAAACTTGAGGGATATACTAATTCAAGTTTTCAGTCAGATCAAGATGATAGCAAGAGCGTGTCAGGATATATCTTCACTCTTAAGGGTGGGGCCATCTGCTGGAAGAGTTCCAAGCAGCATACAGTGGCAGATTCTACATGTGAAGCAGAATATATCGTAGCATCTGATGCCGCCAAGAAAGCTGTATGGTTGCGGAAGTTCATCACCGAGCTTGGAGTGACACCCTCCATTGATGGTCCAGTGCCAAAATTTTGTGACAATACTGGGGCCATAGCTCAAGCAAGAGAACCCAAAGCACATCAGCGGACCAAGCATATTCTACGTCGCTACCACCTGGTTCGAGAGATCATCAATCAAGGTGATATTGATCTTCAGAAGATTGACACAAAAGAAAATCTGGCTGACCCATTTACCAAAGTCCTCGGCATCAAAGAGTTCGACGAACACAAGTCGAAGATGGGTATTAGATACTGTGCCGATTAGCATTAGGCTAAGTGGGAGTTGTTGGAATTTGTATCCTAAATGTCAATCGTCAGCATATTGATGATTGAATTTTATAAATAAATTGACAAATTAATAAAGTGTTATTTGGCATTATTCATCATTTCATCTTCAAATGAACTCTTATATGATGAAGTCCTTAGGACTTATGTTATGATAAAGGAGGATTTATCTTTGAGTCCTTAAACTTGTTTGCGACGAAATGATATGTTGTTACTAGGACGACAACATTATCGAGATTAGGTCGTTGTGTGACATATACGTTGGTTGTCCTCTTAACCAAGGAGTGTGGAGACACTGGTATGCCACACAAGTGAAGTGTAGAAGTACATTTCACTAAACGTGACCAATTCCGGAACGCTCTACTGTCGAGAGATGTTCCGAGTGGATATGGGTATAAGTTTGGCCCTCTGACCGAGAACGCAACCTGTGACTAGCAAGCAACTCACTGTACTTTGGTACCGGACTACTTGAATTTCTAATTCAGTGACGGAAGGTCACTGGGTGCAGTCAAGTACTTGCGTAGTCAGTTGTGAGTCAAGATGGAATTGACCCCTCCTGAAAACAGGAGATAATGTTTTGTGATTAATTTAGCAAAACCTTGGCCAGGGTAATCCCAATGAGGAGTCACGGGATATCTAAAGTTAATCACATAATGGATGTACTAATTATAGGGTTGACAGTGAGCTCTAAGTCATCCTGGCATTAGGAGTCAAAGGGATTGAATTATACAGTAACCATAGTTCAGGGTTCCAGAATATTTGCTTCGCATATATTCAACCTATCCGGACGTCGGGTACCATTGCTAGATGGTCACATCGATTAGTGTTGAAAATTGTTCCTATACTACCGGCTTAGGTTAGAACCTATGAGGTCACACGCATAGAAGATTCCTGATTGATCAAGAAAGCTGATGAATGATTAAGAATCATTCAGGGGTAATTTGGTCAATTTGACTGGCAAATTATCTTATAAAATAATTAAAGTAATTATTGAAGGATTAATTAGTAATTAAATTACTAATAAACTCAATTTGATTGAGTAATTGTGCTAAGGATGAGCCAAATTGAATTGGATTCAAGTTTGGGCTCAATCAGGGTTTTGACCTGATTGGATTAGGTCAGAACCAAAAAGGACTTAAGCTGATCAAATTAATTTTAAATTAATTTGTTCTTAATTGGGGATTGACCTAATTGAATTAGGTCCAACACAAAGTAATAATTCAATTTGATTGAGTTTGCATGAGCCAAAATTGAATTGGATTCAATTTGAGCTCAATCAGGGTCTGACCTGATTAGATTGGGTTCAACCAAATTGCTTTATTTTAATTCGGGTTTGACCAAATTTGATTAGGTGCAACCCAAGGGGATTAGGCTCAGATGATGTGGCAATTATTGGTGACATGGAATTGGATTTCATGAATTTTAAATAAACCAAAATTATTGCATGGCACATGGACCCATTGCTTGACACATGGCGACATTGTTTGTTATTTGAATTTAAATTCAAACATTAAGCAATGTGTTAAATAATTTTAATCACTCAAACCATCAGCCAAGGTGGCGTCTGAGTTTTTGAATGGTTGTGCGCGTAGATGATCACCGCAAACTGGAGTTCATGGTTTTAGGATGAAGGTTCGCTTGAAGCCGCATAAGCGTCCGGCCTCTACGGGTATCCACACGAAGCAGAGGACCAATCCAAGCTCTCTATCTCTCCGGGGTGCTAGCTCCCTTGCAGAGATTACTTTGATAGCTGATCACCTCCCTTTACTTCAACTCTTGAATGATAGAGGGAGGAGGAAGAAGATGAAGGGATCAAGGAAGAAGATCCAAAAGGCTAGATGCAGCCTTTCCTTTTCCTTGTGTTGAATCCCAAACGAAGGAGGAAGAAGAAGACTATCAAGGCCCTTTTCCTTCTTGCTTGCGGCTGATCCAAGAGGAGAGAAGGGTGGCCACGAATTGGAGAAGAGGAGGGCTTCTAATGATGCCCTAGGTCAGCCGCCCACCTCCCTTTTTAAAGTCATGAAGGGCTCCTACAAGTTAGGAGCCCTTGACTTATTTCCAAGAGGGGGCGCCGGCCCCTTCTCTTCATGCCGCACCAATCAAGAGGAGAGGGGCTCATGCCCCTCTTACTTGGTTAACCTAATCCTCCTCCAAGGAGGATTAGGTATCCTTCTCATGGTTTAGTCCTAATCTAATTAGAATTAACCAAATCATGAATCAATCGGGTTCAATCTATGCTAGTCCTAATCCAATTAGAACTTGAATGAACCATGACTCTATTGAACTCTTCAATCCTAACCCAATTAGGAGTCATGTTGATTCATTAGATTAATAATTAATTATGACTTAAGAAATCCTAATCCACTTAGGACTTGTTTAATTCTAGTCCTAATTCAATTAGGACTCCAATTTGAATTCGAAGTCCTAATCCGATTAAGACTCTAGGAATCCTATTCTAAGTAGGAATCCAATTTTAATTCAAATCTCCTAATCTAATTAGGATTGTAGGAATCCTACTCCAAGTAGAAATCTCAGTCCTACTCCAATTAGGATTCCCAGTTCTAATCCAATTAGGACTCTAGAAATCCTACTCGAAGTAGGATTCGTGTTTCAAGTCTAATTAATCAATTCTCATTCCTTCTTCAACTTATTATCAATCGAATTGATTACTCGTGATTCATAATCACTTTCCAACCATCGAATCGGTCAATACTTCTAGTGTGTGTGACCCCATAGGTTCTACTCTGACTGGTAGTGAGATATTTTGTGATCTCTATCACAATATCATTGAAAACTCCTTTCAATGGGTCGGAACGTTTCCAACTCTACTCATTAGGGTTTATCGATCATCAAGATAATCCCTATGAGTCCCACCATCCACCAGTGACACCTAGCAGCATGTAGTGGCTACCCAGCAGAATAGAATGATGAATCTCTAGGTGCAGTTATCATATGATACAGTCCTACTATCGTGGATCCTACAGGACGGAGGTTATGGACAACTCGTCAAACCCCATCGTCTGTCATATGTGAAGATTTATTCGACTTAAGTTCGAGAGTGGAAAACTCTTTCTCCACTGTGCATACTGCCCCGGCCGAGGTCTTACGAACTCAGTCTTATAAATCACATAGGATCTCTCCTTATCTATCAAGGTCGATAGATTCCTTATAGGTGAATACCCTACTCCTACAGTGAACCTACTGCAGCCAATCTACACTGCATGGACCCATATGGCTAGAGACCATGTATGTGTGCAGTCAAACTACAATAACCTCACTGTGAGTAGCCGAAGCACCACAGGTCAAAGGACCAGTCACACTACTGCAACATCAAGCAAGTCACTGACGAGTGGATAGACATCCAAGTGACTTCTTGTATTGGTCACGCTCAGTATCCTTGTTCTCTAACAAGCACCTGCACTATTACTTCAGTGTCTCCACACCGTGGACTCGAGTCTCGTCCATCCATAGGAAAAGTAATGTGTGCACTGATCTTATCGGATCGATCACCATCCTCGTGATGATCTATCGATCAGGAGCGTTTAGAAATTAATCACTAATGATACATGGCTCAAATTCTCAACTCTTGAGAACATGCATCATCATCTTATTAATTCTTTGGACGATTCATAGACACAATAATAATATGAATGAAAAAGATGCCTTTCATTTATTCAATAATAATAAAGTCAAATACAAATTATGTCCTAGAATTAATAATGTGTCAGCCAAAATTGGCTTCTAGGGAATACATCTAACAATGTTCACACTATGCGGACTTTAAAGTCCACATGGCGTCGTAGGATGCATGCTCCCAAATCAATTAATTCTCCTAATAAGATTAGGAATCTTAATATGATTAGAAAATTAATCAATTGATTAAGTGGACATATGTTATGCATCTATGACCACAAGGATTGGACACTTGGCATTAATCCAAGGATGGGTTTTAGTCCCATACTCCTAATAAGATTAGGAGAAGCCCTAAACCCAATCTATAAAAGGGAGGCATGTGCATTGAATTGATAATCCCAGATCACCCACGCCTCCTCTCTCCCCTCTCTTCTTCCTTCCTTCTCCATGGAAGCAAGGGGACCTCGTCTTCGTCTTCATCCATGGGAGCAAGGCAAGGAAGATCCATGCTTAAAACTTCATCCCTCATCTTCCTCCATTGCGAGCAAGGTTGAAGAAGAAAGCGTTTTTCTTCAAAGAGGTATGCTGCAGATTTTTATCTTCCGATATTATGATAGTTATGAGAGGTCTTTGCCAGGAGCTAGCAATCTGGTAAGACCTATTCTCAGATGATTAGATCCTCGTGTGGATACCTGTAGAGGCCGGACAATTGTGCGGCTCAAACAGGAACCTAGAATAGATCATCAGGCTGCAGTGTTCTACACCTGCAGAATTTTTGAAGATGAGATCTTCAAATTTATAACTTCTTATTTTTATTTCAGTTATATAAATCTTAATCAACCCTCCTCAGATCCTAATCTTTCCTCCCTAATGAGTTTAAAGATCTTCTGGATTTGGATCCAGAAAATTTTTTGAATTCTACGATCCGAGGCGCATTCATACGATGAACGACGTTCTGTACGAATTCCGCTGCGAATATCGCATCGCACGGGGCATAACTCAGCAGTGGTATCAGAGCCAGATTTTAGGGGGCATGATTTGGACTTAAGGATTGATTACCACGTTTTTAATCTGATTTTTAAAGAATTATGCTTGCTAGATTTTCTGCGTGCTGAAATTTCAGGTTGCTGAAATTTTCAGTATGCAGATTTTTATTTGCTTTGATCTTGCAAATTATTTTAGAATTGCAATTAGATTACAATGTTCGAAATCAAGTAATGCATGATCTGAAATTTAGAGAAAGCATAATAGATTAAAAGTTTTAGATCTGAAAAATATATATGAGATGTATGTGGTAATCATAATGTTCATACTTGTTTAAGGTTATGTTTAAAACAATGTATGCATGAGATGTATGTATTAGTTAAACAAAATTTATTTGCATGAGATGTAAATAAAACTCTTAAACCATAGAACATTTACATAAGATGTAAACTGAAACAATTATGTCATTTACATAAGATGTAATTGTTGTCGGCGCCCCGCACCGGAACCCACTCACACCAGCGCCGCCACCGACGTCGGACAAGCAAGAGAGATACAAACGGATAAGCACTCTCTCGCTCCCTCGACTCCGGACTCAAGGATCACCTCTTCGCTCCGCCTACGAAGGGCAAAAGATTACCCCGTGGTATCAGTAGGATAAAACACTTGAGCACCGCAACGGATTATCAAAGATCAAAGGAAGAAGAAGGAAGAAAATAGCAAAGCAAACACAAAAATGTAACGAGGTTCGGCTACAAATAGCCTACGTCCTCCACCGCTCCAAATCTCAATAAGGATGAACTGATTACAGAGATAGCACACACACGAACGATCACAAGCGATCGATCTACAAGAGATTCACACAGAATTCTCTTTGCACAAGAAGTAGGATCCCAATCCTCTTCTTCTCTAGAACCCTAGCCTCACAAACAAGAGTCTCTCTCAAATATACGGCCAATTACCCTACCCTAGGGCTCTCATGAGTCCTATATATAGTCTCAAGACCTTCAGATGATCATAGCCGTCGAAACGCCACCAAAAACACCAAAAGAAAATCGTCCGTACGATTTTTCGCGAGCCCGAGTCGACTCGGCTGAAGTCCGAGTCGACTCTGGCACGTCTGAACAACTTCCAGTTTAACTGGCACGATCTCGAGTCGACTCCACTGTATCTCGAGTCGACTCGACGATGCTCCGAGTCGACTCGACTGTAGTTCGAGTCGACTCTGACAGTCCAGACAGAAACATGGTTTTTGCGGCTTTCTCCTCTCGGGTCAACTCGACAGACCTCGAGTCGACTCGACTGTTCCCGAGTCGACTCGACTGAAGCTCGAGTCGACTCCGACAGTCCGCCAGACAGAAAACTATGCAGAATTGATTTTCCTTCAATTCTCTTCATCACCAAAGGTCTCCACATACCCCAACAATCTCCCACTTGGAGACCTTGGGTATATCCTCTTGTTACTTGGCTCTCCTCTGTGCTCCCACTGAAACTAAATCATCCTAGTGAAATAGGTACGATGCCTCCTCAACGTCTTCAAGCATGAAGACCAGCAGAAGCTGAACAACTCCTCAGCTTCTCCACCGTGACGACCTTCGTCAACATATCTACAGGATTCTGACTTGTATGAATCTTCTCCAACTTGACGAGTCCCTGCTCGAGCAATGACCTCACGAAGTGGTACCGTATGTCAATATGCTTCGTCCTTGAATGGAAAGCTGAATTCTTTGCCAGATGAATTGCACTTTGACTATCTGAATATAACATGCAATCCTTCTGTTCCTTCCCAAGCTCCTTCATCAAGCCTTGAAGCTATATTAGTTCCTTGCACGCCTCTGTGGCTGCCACATACTCCGCCTCCGTAGTCGACAATGCAACAACTGGTTGCAACCTGGAAATCCAACTGACGGCTCCACTGCCCAAGGTGAACAAGTACCCTGTCGTGCTTCTCCTGCCGTCCAAGTCCCCTGCCATGTCTGAGTCCACATAGCCCTGTAACCGGATCTCAGAACCTCCATAGCACAATGACATGTGCTCAGTGCCTTTCAGATACCTCAGTATCCATTTGACTGCGCGCCAATGCTCCAAGCCTGGGCAGCTCATGAAGCGACTCACAACTCCCACTGCTTGAGCAATGTCTGGTCTCGTACACACCATAGCGTACATCAAGCTCCCCACTGCCGATGCATACGGGATTTTTGACATATTGAGCTCCTCCACCCGCGTCTTCGGACTTTGCCCTTTTGAGAGCTTAAAATGGGCACCCAGCGGTGTGCCAACAGGTTTGGCACCCTCCATGCAGAATCTCCTGAGTACTCGGCTGATGTACTCCGCCTGAGATAGTCTGAGGATATGTTTAGACCTATCTCTACTGATCCGCATCCCAAGGATCTGTTTTGCTGCTCCTAGATCCTTCATTGCAAATTTTCTTGACAGCTTCAGCTTCAATTTTGCAATCTCATGCATGCTAGCTCCTGCAACTAACATGTCATCAACATACAATAGCAAGATAATGTAAGATGTACCGAAGTCCCGGAAGTAGCAACAGTGATCCTCCTGACATCTCCTGTATCCTATCTCAAGCATGTAACTATCGAACTTGAGATACCATTGTCTGGGTGCCTGTTTCAAACCATAGAGGCTTTTCTTTAGTTTGCAGACTAAATCACCGGTGCCAGCTGCAATGTATCCCTCCGGCTGCTGCATATATATCTCCTCATCGAGATCTCCGTGGAGAAAGGCCGTCTTCACATCAAGCTGCTCTAAGTGAAGATCCTCTACTGCCACCATGCTCAGCACCGCTCGAATAGTACTCATCTTGACTACAGGAGAAAAGATCTCTGTGAAGTCGATACCTGCTCTCTGCTGAAATCCTTTTACAACCAGCCTGGCCTTGTATCGCTTCTTCCCGCCTTGCTCTTCCTTCAGCCTGTAAACCCATTTGTTTGACAGTGCTTTCTTCCCCTTGGGCAGATCCACCAAATCCCACGTTTGATTCTGCTCCAATGACTTCATCTCATCATCCATGGCCAACTCCCACTCCTTCCTGGTATCAACCTCCAATGCCTCCGTGAAGCATTCAGGTTCGCCATTATCTGTGAGCAGCAAATAACTAAGAGTCCCATCATACCTTTGAGGAGGCTTCCCATGAGTACTACGAGTGGACCTTCTTAGTTGTGGAGGGGGTGCCAATGCTTCAGGTTCTTGCTCTGACTGAGTCTTCTGACCAGAATTTGTAGACTCCTCTTCAGGATCCACAAAACACGGCTCAACAGGTTTTGTTTCTGATTCAGTGCTCTGCTGCATTTTCTCATTGAATACCACATCATTACTACGAATGATCTTCTTGTGTTCGGGATCCCAAAGCCGGTACCCAAACTGTTGACCTCCGTATCCAACGAAAATACACTTCTTTGATTTGGCGTCTAGTTTGCTTCTTTGACTGGAATCAACATGGATATAACTGGTACAACCGAATACTCGTAAGTGCGCCAAATCAATCTTCTTCGCTGTCCGTGCTTCCTCAGGAATCCCAAATTCAAGTTTCTTTGATGGCCCTCTGTTGATCAAGTAGGCAGCAGTGTTAACTGCTTCCGCCCAAAACTGCTGTGGCAATCCAGCATGTATCCTCATACTCCTGGCACGCTCATTAATTGTTCTGTTCATCCTTTCAGCAACTCCATTTTGTTGTGGTGTTCCTGGAACTGTCCTTTGCCTGACGATCCCAGCATCTGCACAGTAGTCCTCAAACTCCCTGCTACAATACTCACCACCGTTGTCCGATCTCAGGCATTTCAACCTCTTTCCTGTCTCGAGTTCTACCATCACCTGCCATCTCCTGAAGACCCCAAATACCTCTGACTTGTGCTTCAAGAAGAACACCCAAAGCTTCCTGGTAGCATCATCAATAAAAGTAACATAGTACTGAGATCCACCAATGGAAGAAACTGGTGCAGGCCCCCACACGTCCGTGTGCACGAGATCTAGCTTTTCTTGCTTCCGAGGTTTACCTTCTTTGTTGAATGAAACACGCTTCTGCTTTCCGAGAACACAATCCTCACAGAAGTCCATCTCAACACTCCTGAGACCCTGTAGCTTTCCCAACTGGTGCATCACCTCCAGTCCCTGATAACTCATGTGCCCAAGTCTACAATGCCATAACTTGGTGTCCACATCTGCTGCAACAACTCCAATAGAGTTCTCCGTGCCGTTGGTGACATAAAGTGTCCCAACCTTCTTGCCACTAGCCACCGTCAACGAACCTCTGGATATCTTCCACTGATCAGCTGTGAAAGTAGCCTTGTACCCCTGGCTCGCCAACTGTCCAACAGAAATCAGATTCCTCTGCAGTTGAGGTACGTGCCGTACGTCCTCAAGCTCAAGTGAAGATCCAGAAACCAACTTCACTCCGCGCTTCCCCTTCCTTGTATGGTGCAAGGCTCTCCATCCCCTAGGTAGACTTTGCCAAAGTCTCCCTTCTCATATCCTTCAAGAAGCTTCCGTTGGGATGTAGCATGGAAAGACGCGCCCGAGTCTATCACCCAAGACTCGTCACAGGTAGACAAAGATAGAACGAGGGCATCCATATCACCGTCTTCAGCAAGATTTGCCAGATCCTTGCTGACTCCTTCGGTGTGGTCGCCTTGCTTCCCTTTAGGAGATTTGCAATCCCTCCTAAAGTGCCCCGTCTTCCCGCAGTTCCAGCACTTCGCTCCCTGGTTCTGAGGTGCTCGAGACCTGCTGGATCTCGACTTCGAGTCGCTTCGAAATCGACCGTCCTTCTTTTGTCTTCGCCGGTCAGAGGTGTTTAGTGCACTTCCAGACGACTCTGTAGCTCCAGAAGATTTCCTTCTTGCTTCTTCACTCAGAAGCACTCCCACAACGTCATCAAAAATCAACTTCCCCGTTGCCGAAGAGTTGCTCACCGCCATCACTAGGCCCTCCCAGCTATCAGGCAATCCGGAGAGGATTAGCAATGCCCGAATCTCATCGTCAAAACTAATCTCCACTGACTCCAACTGGGCCGTGAGTCCATTGAACTCATTGAGGTATTCTGCTATGCTGCCGCCATTTTTCATACGAAGATTAAACAACCTCTTCATGAGAAATACCTTGTTTGATGCTGAGGGTTTCTCGTACATCCGCGACAATGTTGCCATCAACTCCATCGTCGTCTTCTCATTTTTGATATTGAATGCCACTTGGGATGCAAGTGACAATCTGATGGTGCCGAGCGTCTTCCGATCAAGGACCTCCCAGTCTTCATCGGACATCTTCTCTGGTTTCTTTGCTCTACCTCCAAGAGGTAAATAGAGATCCTTCTGGTAAAGGTAATCTTCTATTTGCATCTTCCAAAACCCGAAGTTCGTGCCATTGAACTTCTCAATTCGCAACTTCCCTTCATCCGCCATTGCAGAATAACCAATAGCTCTGATACCAATTGTTGTCGGCGCCCCGCACCGGAACCCACTCACACCAGCGCCGCCACCGACGTCGGACAAGCAAGAGAGATACAAACGGATAAGCACTCTCTCGCTCCCTCGACTCCGGACTCAAGGATCACCTCTTCGCTCCGCCTACGAAGGGCAAAAGATTACCCCGTGGTATCAGTAGGATAAAACACTTGAGCACCGCAACGGATTATCAAAGATCAAAGGAAGAAGAAGGAAGAAAATAGCAAAGCAAACACAAAAATGTAACGAGGTTCGGCTACAAATAGCCTACGTCCTCCACCGCTCCAAATCTCAATAAGGATGAACTGATTACAGAGATAGTACACACACGAACGATCACAAGCGATCGATCTACAAGAGATTCACACAGAATTCCCTTTGCATAAGAAGTAGGATCCCAATCCTCTTCTTCTCTAGAACCCTAGCCTCACAAACAAGAGTCTCTCTCAAATATACGGCCAATTACCCTACCCTAGGGCTCTCATAAGTCCTATATATAGTCTCAAGACCTTCAGATAATCATAGCCGTCGAAACGCCACCAAAAACACCAAAAGAAAATCGTCCGTACGATTTTTCGCGAGCCCGAGTCGACTCGGCTGAAGTCCGAGTCGACTCTGGCACGTCTGAACAACTTCCAGTTTAACTGGCACGATCTCGAGTCGACTCCACTATATCTCGAGTCGACTCGACGATGCTCCGAGTCGACTCGACTGTAGTTCGAGTCGACTCTGACAGTCCAGACAGAAACATGGTTTTTGCGGCTTTCTCCTCTCGGGTCGACTCGACAGACCTCGAGTCGACTCGACTGTTCCCGAGTCGACTCGACTGAAGCTCGAGTCGACTCCGACAGTCCGCCAGACAGAAAACTATGCAGAATTGATTTTCCTTCAATTCTCTTCATCACCAAAGGTCTCCACATACCCCAACAGTAATCATATAATGTATGAAAGGATTTCATAATTACATAGGATGTAAACCTGAACCAATGTGACATTTACATAAGATGTAAATCGAATGACATATGGTATGGGGTAGATTGTTACATTAGATGTAAATCCCAAGAGACCTAAAACCTTCCTAAATCAATCGAAAGTGAACGATACATTGAGCTAGCCATATTTGATTAATTGATCTAATTGGTGTCTAGGAAAGCTCAAAGATGGTTACTTAATTTGGAACTTACTCTCTGAGTAAGGGGAGCCTCCCACCTGCTTACCTGGCCAATTGATCGATTACCTCCAATGAAAAGCTCAAAGTTGGAATCACTAAGATCTGATTACCCAATATTAAGTCGATTGGTCTTCTACCGTAGTAGAGTTGCTATGATCTTTCCGGCGTTGATTAGTCTCGGCTGGATATAGTGGGCTAGTTGCATCGGGGGATTGGACCTCTTTATTAACATGAGATGTTGTGGGGTAAAGGTGGGGTTGGGCTCCAATAACTGTTAGGTGAGGATCCAATCACAGCTTTATTTTCACGGGATATACGGTGGGTCTGACTTAACCAAGGAACGTGTCCAATAATTGTTAGATGAGGTCCTTATGACTTGGAGACCAGGTTAGCTCAATATGCTTACGAAGCATTGTACAAGAGTTGTATACTCATCATCTATGTATCTCCAATAACTGTAAGGTGAGGTGACATGTAGATTGGTGGGACCGCAGCACCCCACTCGAAACTCTAAGTCGCAGGTTTCCATATCTTTACCAGGGGAGTGTGAGAGATCCGAGAAATAGTGGAAGGATTTGATCCAATTTTATTTTAAAAGTTTCTAAAACAAATTAATGTCAAATACAAATTTCTAATTAGAATCTTTACTCTCTGCAGATATCAATGGCTTCCAACCCGATAGTTCAAATTCTAGATAACAATAGGTTGATCGGACCGAACTATAAAGATTGGCTCCGCAACTTGAAGATTGTTTTGAGTTGCGAAAAGATAGCTTATGTTCTTGACCATGAACTCCCGGTGTTACCAACCCGTGCAACCAATGAGCAACGTGAGACGCATGCAAAATGGTTGGATGACGACAATAAGGTTAGGTGCTACATTTTGGCATCCATGTCCAACGAATTGCAATGCCAGCATGAGAGCATGAAGACTGCTCAGGACAAACTTCATCACCTACAAGAGTTGTATGGTGAACAGAGTCACGCAGCGAGGTTTGAAGTGTCCAAGCGGCTCTTCAAAGCCAAGATGCGCGATGGGCAGTCGATCCATGAACATGGTTTGACCATGATCAAGAATCTTGAGGAGCTTGAGAAGCTTGGCATGACCATGCACAAGTATTTGCAAATGGATTTGATCCTACAATCATTGCCATCTTCATATGGGCAGTTTATTGTAAACTACCATATGAAAAAAATTGAATGCACCAAGCTTGAATTGTTGAATATATTGGTGACAACTGAGGGAGCCTTGAAAGGTTCAAGAGGCACAGTTCTTTCTGCTGAGCTAGCTTCTACTTCCGAGAGAAAGTCTACTAGGAAGAAGAATAAGCCTGCGAAGAAGCACAAGACTGAGAAAAAGCCGAAGAAGGATGTTCCTAAGAAGAAGGCCGAACCCAAAGAAAAATGTTTCCATTGCAATAAAGACGACCATTGGAAGATGAATTGTCCTATCTACATGGAAAATATAAAGAGCAAGAAGGGTGACACGCCTTCTGAAGGTATGTCTAATATGCTCATTATTGAAACTAATCTAATGGTTTTTTCTATTTCCAATTGGGTTATAGACTCTGGTTCAAGTGTTCACTTGTGCACTACCATGCAGGATCTAAAGAAAAGTAGAATGGCTTATGGAAGGTGTGGTAACCCTACGGGTTGGCAATGGAGCAAGAGTTGCTGCTTGTTGCTGTGGGTACATTCCCTTTGCATTTACCGTCAGGATTTAGTTTGATATTTAGAGATTGTTATTTTGTACCTAGTGCTAGCAGAAATCTGATTTCTGTATCTTGTCTAGCACAGGAACATTATGAATCTAATTTCAATAAAGAATATGTTTCCATTTATTTGCAAAATAAACTGTTTGGACGTGGTTTTATGATTAATGGTCTCTATCACTTACATATTGATGTATCTGTGAACGTGTCTTAGCATACAGTGAGTACCATAGGATCTAAAAGATCTAGAGATGAGATAAATCAAAAGTATTTATGGCACCTCAGACTTGGTCATATAGGAGAAGACATAATTAACAAATTGGAGAAACATGAACTTTTGAGCTCATTGACTTCCGAGTCATATCCGATTTGTGAATCTTGCCTTCAAAAAAAAATGGCCAAATTATCCTTTGTAGGACATGGGGAGAGGTCCACTGAAATACTTGCCCTAGTACACACTGATGTGTGTGGCCCATTCGATGTGCAGGATAGGGGTCATTTTTTCTACTTTATTATTTTTACCGATGATTTTTCATGGTATGGTTATGTCTATCTTATGAGACATAAATCTGAAACATTTGAAAGGTTCAAAAATTCAGATTTAAAGTAGAAAAACAGACAGAAAAACTCATTAGGATTCTTCGATCAGATCGAGGAGGAGAATACCTTAGTGGAGAGTTTCGCGATTATCTCAAACAAAATGGTATAGTTTCATAATGAACACCTCCTGTAACACCTCAACTCAATGGAGTGTCAGAAAGAAGGAATCAGACCCTATTGGATATGGTCAGGTCCATGATGAGCTTCACTGACTTATCCTTATTCTTGTGGGGAGATGCCCTACTTACAGCTATCTACATATTGAATAGAGTTCCCTCTAAGTCCATTCTTACCACACCGTATGAGATATGGCATGGTAAGAAACCAAGTCTTGGTTATCTCAAGATTTGGGGATGTCCAGCCCAAGTCAAGCAACAACAGGCGGACAAGTTAGAGTCTAGGACAATTGGTGCTCATTTTATTGGATATCCTAAAGAGTCGTTAGGATATAATTTTTACATTCCAGAAGATCACAAAGTGTTTGTGAGCCGACATGCCATCTTCTTGGAAAAAACAATTTATCTTTGATAGAGGCAGTGGAAGAAAAATTGAGCTTGAAGAAAAAGTCTCTGAAGAGCAACGAGCAATTGAGCCTAGTAAACCTATTCACATTGAGCCAATACATGAAGAGCCTCATCCACTTCGTAGATCCAGTAGGATCTTCCATCCTCCTAAAAGATACTTAGGTATGCTTATAGAGAAAATAGAGGAAGAGTTCCTCATGGGAGAAAGAGATCATAGTAATGATCCGAAGACCTACAACGAAGCAATGTTAGACATGGACTCCGAAAAATGGATGGATGCAATGAAGTCAAAAATAGACTCCATGCATTCCAACCAAGTATGGACCTTAGTAGATCTACCTGAAGGTATTGTACCTATTGGGTGTAAATGGATCTACAAAAGAAAAATGGGTTTGAATGGCAAGGTAGAGACCTATAAGGCAAGGTTGGTGGCAAAAGGTTATAGTCAGCGTGAAGGCATTGACTATCAGGATACCTTTTCACCGGTAGCCATGCTGAAGTGAAAACGTTGCTTGCCATTGCAGCTTATCATGATTATGAGATATGGCAGATGGATGTGAAAACTACATTCCTTAATGGATATCTTGAGGAAGATATCTATATGAAACAGCCTCGAGGTTTCACTTCCAGTGATGGTGATCACAAGGTCTGCAAGCTGCAAAGATTCATTTATGGACTAAAGCAAGCATCTCGGAGTTGGAACACTCGTTTCGATGATGTGATTAAATCGTTTGATTTCATCAAAAATAAAGAGGAACCATGTGTGTACAAAAAGATCAGTGGAAGGGCTATAGTATTCCTTGTATTATACGTGGATGATATACTCCTAATTGGAAATGATATTCCCATGCTCCCATTGGTCAAGTTATGGCTGTCTAAGAAGTTTTCTATGAAAGACCTAGGTGAAACATCTTATATTTTGGGAATTAAGGTCTATAGAGATAGATCTAAGAGGATGCTTGGCCTATCACAGAAAATATACATAGAGGAAGTGCTGAAGAGGTTTAGCATGAAAAACTTTAAAAGGGGATTGTTACCCCTAAGGCATGGGATAAATCTATCCAAAAGGATGTGCACCAAAACATTTGAAGAGATTCAGCGCATGAGTAGGATCCCTTATGCTTCGGCAATAGGAAGCCTCATGTATGCCATGTTATGTACTCGACCTGATATAGCACATGTTATGAGTGTCACGAGCAGATATCAGTCGAATCCAGGCGAGGAGCACTGGATAGCTGTGAAAAATATCCTTAAGTACTTGAGAAGGACTAAGGATATATTTTTGGTCTATGGGGGAGGCACAGAGTTAGAGGTAGAAGGATATACTGATTCAGACTTCATGACTGACCCTGATGATAGAAAGTCTACATCAGAATATGTATTCTTATGCAATGGTGGATCGGTAAATTGGAAGAGTTCCAAGCAACCGATTATTGCAGATTCTACCATGGAAGCAAAGTACATTGCTGCATCGGATACTGCAAAGGAAGCATTCTGGTACAAGAAGTTTGTCGAAGAGCTAAGAGTCATGTCATCAGATGCCATAACCCTTTTCTGTGACAACAACGGTACCATAGCACTGGCTAAGGAGCCGAGGTCTCACCAGAAGTCCAAGCACATAGAGCGGCGATTTCATCTAAGTCACGACTACCTCAAAAAAAGTATGTAGAGGTGCAGAGAGTAGACTCCACTGATAACGTAGCGGACCCATTCATTAAGCAGCTGAGTCAGAAGAAATTAGAAGTCCATCTTGAAAAAATAGGACTTAAATACATGTCTGATTGGCTTTAGTGCAAATGGGAGATTGTTAGAAGTATGCCCTAGAAGCCAACATGGCTGACGCATATTTATAATCTAGGGTATAAATTTGTAATTTGACTCTTATTAATAAATAAGATTGGACAATTTGTTTTTCATTCATGTTTGTATGTGTCCATGAATCGTCCAAGAAATTAATAGATGATGACACATATTCTTAAGGAGTTGAGAATTTGAGGCATGTGTCATTAGGGATTAATTTCTAAATGCTCCTGATCGATGGATCCATCACGAGGGACGGTGATCGATCCGCTGAAATTAGTGCACAGATCACTTAGTCAGATGGACGAGTCTCAAGTCCACGGTGTAGAGACACTGGAGTGATTATGCAAGTACTTGTTAGAGAACAAGGTACTGAGCATGACCAAAGATAATAGTCACATGGATGTCTATCCACTCGTCAGTGACTACTTATGCTGCAGTTGTATGACTGGTCCTTTGACCTGCGATGCCTCAGCTATTCACTATGAGGTTGTTGTAGTTTGACGAGCATGTGAACTTGGGCCCTAGCCATTCGGGTCCTTGTAGTGTGGATTGGCTACAGTAGGTTCATTTTGGAATAGGGTTGCATCTAGATGGGATCTATCGACCTTGATAGATTAGGAGTGATCCTATATGATTTATGAGACTGAGTTCGATAAATTTCTGGCCAGGTATTTTGGAAAAAGAGTTTTCCATATCTCAAACTGGAAGTCGTATAAATTTGACATATGATGGATGATGGGATTTGACGAGATATCCATAACCTCCGTCACGTCGGGATCCATGATAGAGGGACTGTATCATACGCTAATTGCACCTAGAGGTTCAGACATTCTACTCTGTTGGGTTGCCACCATATACTGCTAGGTGTCACTAGTGGATTGTGAGACTCGAAGGCATTCACTTGGTGATCAGTGAACCCTAAGAGTAGAACTGAAATCGTTTCAACCCACTGAAAGGAGTTTCAGTGATATTGAGATGGAGATCTCAATATGTCTCACTACCAGTCAGAATAGAACCTACGGGGTCACACACATAGAGGATATAATTAGTCAGACTATCATAATTGTGATTGTGAATCACAAAAGAAATCAATCATCAATATGATTGGTAATTGAATTAACCCACTAAGTGTTAGTGAGCTAATGGAAGAAAAATTAAGTGGAATTCATTGCAATTGGATTGCAATTGGGCTGATTTAATGAGCCAAATCAAATTGGGTTCAACCCAAATTGATTTGGGTTCATGATTGGGTCAATTTGATTAAACCAAGGTTTGTGCGGATTTTAAAGACCACATATCGTCGTAGGATGAATATGACTTAAGTCATGTTTGTTGCCCAAGAAGACAACCCAAGAGAGGGGGGTGAATTGGGTTTGGATTAATTCTCGACCAATTAAAAACTATGATTAGTAATTAACTAAATCTATTGCAAGCAAACTAGTTATGTTACTAGATGAAGTGAATGAAGAGAGAGAGAGAGAGAGGACAACAGCCAATACAAACACCAACCAATTTATAGTGGTTCGGAGCTAACCCTTGCTCCTACGTCCACTCCCCAAGCTTCACTTCGGAGTTCACTATAATTTCTTGGATTACAGCCGGTTGTTTTACAAGTTCACAACCCAACTTGTTGTTTTCGCGAGATCACAACAAACTCGGTCGGTTTTCACAGGCTCACCGACTAGAACCACCCGATTGTTTTTCTGGGATCACAATCGAACCCTTACATCGTTGGTTTTAACTTCGGCTCACCAACAAACCTTACAACCCTTAATTCAATCCCCTGATTGAATCAAGTAAGAAAACAGTTTGGAAAAAGTTACAAGGAAAGCTTCTTAATAAGTAAATATTAATCAATATGAATAGAGTAGAGTTAGAAGCCCTCAAACAGATTTTGGAAGAGAAAGAAGGGGCTTCTCGAACTCCGAGTCTTCTCTTTGAGTGCACTGAAGATCTGATGTTAGAGGGAGAGCCTTGAATGCGACGGGAAGACTTCTAGGAATGTTTGAATGCGTTTCTTCCTTCTTTTGCTTGACTTTTCTCTCAATGGACTCTTGGTAATTGGAAAACACTTAATGCTCAGATGGAGTAACTCTCTTGATGTCTACTACTGTTCACTCTGGCTATTTAAGCAGTCCATTTTGAAAAATAGCCGTTAGACACTGATTTGTGGCCGTTCTACACAGTCTGCACTTCCTGACAATGTATCCGTTGGGGTCGGAGTCGACTCGCTCGATCTGGAGTCGACTCGGCTGTTGCTGGAGTCGACTCATGCTTTACTGGAGATGACTCGCCCACTGTTCAGGATTTGAATTAAAGTGCTGTCCCGTTCTGGAGTCGACTCGCCAATATCCGGAGATGACTCGGCACTTTTGGAGACTGCTCGTTCTCAGAATTTCAGAGATCTATTTTTCTGCATTTCTCTCTCGAGTCGACTCGGATCATCTTGGAGTCGACTCGGCTCTCAGAGCCTGAAAACTGATCCTCTGTCTTTCGAGTTGAACTGTTTCGGAGTCGACTCAGATTATCTTGGAGTCGACTCGGCTCTCAGAGCCCGAAAACTGATCCTCTATCTTTCGAGTTGAACTGCCTTGGAGTCGACTCGCACTTTGTTGGGGTCGACTCGGCTGACTTGGGGTCGACTCTCGTATTCTCGGAGTCGAATCGTTCACAGAGTCACTTTGTTTAGTTTTTTTGCCTTTCAGTCTGCTTTCCTCTGAGAGTCGACTCTTGCATGTTTAGGAGTCGACTCGCTAAACGTTGGAGTCGACTCGCATCATTCTGGAGTCGACTCAGTAATAGAGTCTAGAAAACACTTCTCTGTCTTTCTGTCTGTTACTCCTTGGAGTTGCCTCGGAACCGTCGAGAGTCGACTCACCAAGCATCGGAGTCGGCTCGAAATCGTCGGAGTCGACTCGGTAACAGGATTTGAAATTCATATTTCTGTCCTTCTGTCTGTTCTCAGTCGGAGTCGACTTATAGTGTACCGGAGTCGACTCGAGCTTGTGCCAGAACCTCTGAAATACTTAGAGTCGACTCGCACTCTTCCGGAGTCGACTCGAGCTTCAGACTTTGGCTTAATTTAGTTCAACACTTAGCCAAATGACTTAGAACAAAAGCTCGATGCTCTTAAAGATAAATTCACATATATTTGCCTGAAACACTAGATTGAATTCATTAGTACAACATGAAATATACTCAAATGCTTTGAGCTCATCAAAATCAAATAGGGGTATAACCAATCACTCCACAATCTCTCCCTTTTTGATGATGACAAAACATTGAGTATTTGTAAAGTGAATTGCTCAACTAAAAGGTGATTAAAGTTTTGAAATGAATTCAAATGTCTAGTCATTTAATTTATCCAAAATTGAAAGGTATGAATCAATAAATCCTAAAATTAAAGCTCCCCCTTTCATTTGGAATTATATAAGTCTTCATATCATGCAATCAGTTGTTCGGCTTATATGTGTTTAATGAATTTGCTTTCTTAAGATTTCAGATTCTCTCCCTCAACATATGCATTCAATTTTGTTTAGGTTTTCTGAATTTTCTTTTAATGTCTTGAAGCTTTTGAGCTTAAATTCTTACTTTTAGAGGAAAAATCTGACAATTTGTTCTTGAGTATGATTCAACTAATCTCCGAATATTCCTTGAATAGATTCTGGAGATTACTCCTTGAGGAGCTCCAACAGAGAGATAATGAGCCTCGAGGTATCGAATTCACTAAGAACAAATTACTTTTTGCTTTAAGGATTTTCTTTTTAGTGATTCCCTTTACATTTCAATTCATCATATTTTCTTCCCCTTTTTGTCATCATAGCAAAAAGGCACAAAATACAGAAAAGTATAAGACTCAAATTGCACAATTTTGAAAGAAAATTTCTACTCATTGTATTAAATTCAAATTTGAGTACAAGTGTGATTACATATCAGAAAAAGTCCTCAAGGGACTATACTGTTGGGAACCCACCCATGCCGCAGAAAATTCAAAAAAAATTTAGATGGCAGCGGAATCGGCATAAGCGGGATCGACGTTCATCGCATGAACGTGTTTCAAGAAACGTTCGTAGATAGGTAAGGACTAAAACCTTTTAAAAACTTTAGAAGATCAGATCTTCACTTTGTGTGGGTAGATGATCACCGTAAACTGATGATCGTGGTTTTGGATGAAGGTTCGCTTGAAGCCGTTCAAGTGCCCGGCCTCTACGGGTATCCACACGAAGCAGAAAACCGATCAAGCTTCTTTGTCTCCCCGGGGTGCTAGCTCCCTTGCAGAGACAACTTTTAATGGCTGATCTCCTCTCTTTCTTTCAACTCTTGAATGTGTTGAGAGGAGGAAGAAGAAGGATGAAGAATAGTGAAGGAACAAAACCCCTGCAGCCTTCTTCTTTTCCCTGCGTTGGAAGGAGGAAGGGAGGATGAAGAGGCCACCTTTCTTTTTCTTCCTTTGCTTGCGGTTGAACCAAGGAAAGGGGAGGAGAGGGAGCCACGAATTGGAGAGGGAGAGGGCTTCAATGATACCCTAGGTCAGCCCCCACGCCTCCTCGTAAATAGCATGTGGAGCTCCTACTTTGTAGGAGCTCCTTGATAAAATTCCAAGAGGGGCGCCGGCCCCTCTTCTTTGCCGCACCAAGCAAGGAAAAGGAGGAGGGGCGTGTGCCCCTCCTTCATGGTTAACCTAATCCTCCTCTAAGGAGGATTAGGAAGGTCACTCATGGTTAGGTCCTAATCTAATTAGGCTTGGACCAAGGGTGAACCAATTTGGGTTTAATCTAGGTAAGTCCTAATCCAATTAGAACTTAATGAACCATGACTCAATTGAACCCTTCAATCCTAATCCAATTAGGAGTCTTGTTGATTCATTAGATTAATAATTAATTAGAACTTAAGAAATCCTAATCCAATTAGGATTTATTTAATTTTAGTCCTAATCCAACTAGGACTCTAATTTGAATCCGAAGTCCTAATCCAATTAGGACTCTAGGAATCCTATTCCAAGTAGGAATCCAATTTTAATTCAAAACTCCTAATCTAATTAGGATTGTAGGAATCCTACTCCAAGTAGGAATTCCCATCCTACTCCAATTAGGATTCTCAGTCCTAATCCAATTAGGACTCTAGGAATCCTACTTAAAGTAGGATTTGTGTTTAAGTCCAATTAATTAATTCCCTTTGTTCCTTCTTCATCTTAATATCAATCGAATTGATTACTTGTGATTCCTAATCACGATTCAACCATCGGATCGGTCAATACTTCTAGTGTGTGTGACCCCATAGGTTCTATTCTGACTGGTAGTGAGATATATTGTGATCTCTTATCATAATATCATTGAAAACTCCTTTCAATGGATTGGAACGATTCCAACTCTACTCATTAGGGTTAATCGATCATCGAGATAATCCCTGTGAGTCCCACCATCCACCAGTGACACCTAGCAGCATGTAGTGGCTATCCAGCAGAATAGAATGATGAACCTCTAGGTGCAGTTATCATGTGATACAGTCCTACTATCGTGGATCTCTACAGGACGGAGGTCATGGACAACTCGTCAAACCCTATCGTCTGTCATATGTGAAGATTTATTCGACTTAAGTTCGAGAGTGGAAAACTCTTTCTCGACTGTGCATACTACCCCGGCCGAGGTCTTACGAACACAGTCTTATAAATCACATAGGATCTCTCCTTATCTATCAAGGTCGATAGATTCCTTATAGATGCATACCCTACTCCTACAGTGAACCTACTGCAGCCAATCTACACTGCATGGACCCATATGGCTAGAGACCATGTATGTGTGCAGTCAAACTACAATAACCTCACTGTGAGTAGCCAAAGCACTGCAGGTCAAAGGACCAGCCACACTACTGCAACATCAAGCAAGTCACTGACGAGTGGATAGACATCCAAGTGACTTCTTGTATTGGTCACGCTCAGTACCCTTGTTCTCTAACAAGCACCTGCACTATTACTTCAGCGTCTCCACACCGTAGACTCGAGTCTCGTCCATCCATAGGAAAAGTAATGTGTGCACTGATCTCATCGGATCGATCACCGTCCTCGTGATGATCCATCGATCAGGAGCGTTTAGAAATTAATCACTAATGATACACGGCTCAAATTCTCAACTCTTGAGAATATACATCATCATCTTATTAATTCCTTGGACAATTCATAGACACAATAACAATATGAATGAAAAAGATGCCTTTCATTTATTCAATAAAGTCAAGTACAAATTATGTTCTAGAATTAATAATGTGTCTGCCAAAATTGGCTTCTAGGGCATACATCTAACAATCTCCCACTTGCACTAAAGCCAATCAGTCATATATCTTAGTCCCATCTTCTCAAGGTGGGCTTCAGTCTTTTGTTGACTTAGCTGCTTAGTGAATGGGTCTGCCATGTTGTCCGCGGAGTCTACTCTCTGCACTTTGACATACTTCTTCTCAACATAGTCGCGTATGAGGTGCAAGCGCCGCTCTATATGCTTGGACTTCTGATGAGACCTTGGCTCCTTAGCAAGAGCTATGGCGCCATTATTATCGCAGTAGAGTGTTATGGCATCTGATGACATTACATCCAATTCCACAATAAATTTCTCGAACCAGAAGCCTTCCTTAGCAGCTTCAGAGGTGGCGATGTATTCAGCTTCCATAGTAGAATTAGCAATGATCGGTTGTTTAGAACTCTTCCAATTCACCGTACCACCATTGCACAAGAACACATATCCAGATGTTGACTTCCTATCATCGACATCAGTCATGAAGTCTGAATCTGTGTACCCTTCTACCTTCAACTCTGATGATCCTCCAAAAATCAAGAATAAATCGTTAGTTCTTCTCAAGTACTTAAGGATATTCTTCACAGCTGTCCAGTGTTCTTCATCTGGATTTGACTGATATCTGCTTGTGACACTCACAGCAAGGGCTATATCAGGTCGTGTACATAGTATGTGAGGATGATAGTGTTATTTTGATGATTAACAAGCAATTATCTAGAGTATGTTATAAGTTAAATTGATACTTCATTTATAAGACTATTACTCTCAGGATATTTGTATAAATTGATATAGATACATTTCATTGTCTATTTGAATGAATCTAACCTTGAGATGCAGCAAAGTGTGGATTGAGTCGACCCAAAGGATGATTGGGTCGACTCCGGCACATCAAGAAATCATTTGGCACACTTCTGCAAAAATGGCACAGATGAACAGTGAGTTGGGTCGACCCAAGAAAAGCATGAGTCGACCCAAACATCAAGATCCTCAAAACAAGACAGAACAATGGTTCTCTGGATTCACTGAGAGGGTCGACCCAAGAAGTAGTTGAGTCGACCCAAGCTTGAGTCGACCCAAACCCTGAGAGGGTCGACCCAAAGGCAAGACAGAAAAGAAGACAGAAAATGGTTCTCTGAAATTACTGAGATGGTCGACCCAAGAAGAAGTTGAGTCGACCCAAGTGAACTTTGAGTCGACCCAAAGAATGGTTGGGTCGACCCAAGGGAAGGAAGGCTGAATTTTAAGTTTCTGTATTTTCTGAGAGAGTCGACCCAAGGAATGTTTGAGTCGACCCAAGTAAAAGTTGGGTCGACCCAAGGACAGGTTGAGCCGACCCAAACACGGGCTGAAGCATAACGGCTAGTTCTGCAGATGTACTTTTTGTCCTTCCCAAAGTCAGTAACGGCTAGTTTTTGAATTCTAACCATTGGGGCTTGTTCAATGGATGTAGGAGACTATTTAAAGTGGCACTATTCATCAGATAGAACAACCTTTTGAAAGCAATATCAAAGAGTACACAAGAAAACAAAAGTGCCCTAATCTTCTTCATCCAAGTGCTTCATTCAAGAATCAAAGAAAGGGGTTGAGCAGATTCAAAGAGTCATCAAGAGCTCCATCCTCCCTTGTAGAGTGAAACATTCTTAACAAAGAAGAGAGAAGCCACTTCAAAGCGATAAATATTTTCTATACTCTTCTTTGTAGTTTATATTGTTTCATTTGCTCATTTAGGAGTTTAAATCTTTTTTCTTTATTTGTTAAACAACTTGTAAAGGTTGGTTGGTGAGCCCGGAAAACCAACGGAGTAGGTTGATTGGTGAACCCGGAAAACCAATTGTAAAGGTTCGTTGGTGAGCCCGTAAAACCAACAAAGATTTTTGGTGAACCCGGAAAACCAAAGTGTAAAGGTTCATTGGTGAGCCCGTAAAGCCAACAAAGGTTTTTGGATTGTGAGCCCGGAAAACAATCCAACTGTAATCCGCAAGATTATAGTGAATTTCCAAGGGGTCGCTTGGGGAGTGGACGTAGGTGCTAAGGAGAGCACCGAACTACTATACTTTGTATTGTTTGTGTTGTGATTTGCTTTAGCTTACTAACCATCCATTTGACTTGAGTAAGATAGTTTAAATTTAAAAAGAAACCAATTCACCCCCCCCCCCTCTTGGCTTGTCACCTTGGGCAACAAGTGGTATCAGAGCGAGGTGCTCTAATAGTACTCATTGATCTCACAATCAAGAGTTAAAGATCATGACAACCCAAGTGGGATGTTCTATGAGTGAGGGGCAATCCACAAATAGACCACCTCTATTTAATGGCACAAACTACACATATTGGAAAGCTAGAATGAGGATATTCATTCAAGCTTCAGACTATGAACTATGGCAAATCATCACTAGAGGACCTCACACACCCACACTTAACATAGAGGGCACTATCATACCCAAACCAGAAATGGATTGGAATGAAAGTGATAGAAGATTAGCACAGTTAAATGCAAAAGTTATAAATATACTTTACTGCTCATTAGATGTAAATGAATTTAATAGAATATCTACTTGCACTACTGCCAAAGAAATTTGGGACAGACTTGAGGTCACACATGAAGGGACCAATCAAGTTAAGGAGTCAAAGATAAACATATTAGTACACAAGTATGAATTGTTTAAAATGGAATCTACTGAGTCCATAACTGATATGTTTACTCGTTTTACTGATATTATAAATGGGCTTAAGAGTTTAGGAAAGTCTTACTCTAACTCTGATTTGGTGCGAAAAATTCTCAGGTCTCTACCAAGGAATTGGGAGGCCAAGGTAACCGCTATTCAAGAAGCAAAGGACCTCAACACACTGCAGTTAGAGGAGCTTCTAGGATCACTCATGACCCATGAGTTGACAATGAGGCAAAATTCAGAAGATGAGGTCAAGAGAAGAAAGCCCATTGCCCTAAAGACTACCACCCCTAAACAACTAACTGAATCAGAAGATTCAGATGATGATGAAGAAATCGATGAAGAAGGGATGGCTGTGCTTGGGAGAAAATTCAAAAATTTATGAGAGGTAAGAATAGGTTCCATAAAAAGAAACCCTTCCTTAAAGGTAACTCAAGCAAAGAAAAGGGTAAGGACAAAGAAAAGGAAAAAGAAACTCCATTTGCTATGAGTGTAACAAACCCGGGCATTATAAGATAGATTGTCCAGATTTGAAGTGGATGGCAAGAAAGTTGAAAAAGAAGAATTTCATGGCTGAATGGAGTGAAAGTGAGGAATCAAGTTCGGAGGAGGAAGATCATCAAGAGACGGCCCAAATGTGTCATATGGCCAATGACGATGAGGTAGATTCTGAACTTGACTGTGATTTTACTGTTGATGAATTACATGATGCATTCTTAGAACTCATGGAAGAACATAAGAAACTAATTAATAGAAATAAAGTTCTAAAAGAAGAAAATCAATCTCTTATTAAGGACAAGTTAAAACTGTCTCATACCTGTGAAACTTTGAGTAGGAAACTTACAAATGAAACCAAGGATCTAATTGCTGAAAATATCAAGCTAAAAGAAGATGCTGAAAAATATAAATCCTTGGTAGATAAATTTACACTTAGTTCTACCAAATTAAATATGATTCTTGATAGCCAAAAAGCTGTATATGATAAGGCTGGTTTAGGATATAGAACAAATAGGAAACAAAAATTCTTAAAGAACATTTTTGTAAAAGCTAAAAGTGAAAATATTACTTGTTATTGCTGCAATAAGTTAGGACATAGAGCATATGAATGTAACTTTAGAAAGTCCAGTCAAAACAAATCAAGTTATAATCAAAAGATTAACTTCAAGAAAGTTTGGGTTCCAAAAGGAACATGGAGTACTAACCCTAAAGGACCCAACTTAGTTTGGGTACCTAAAGTTTCTTCTTGATCTTGATTGCAGGTGTGTCTTACAGCTGATAAAGTGGAAAAACGATGGTATCTAGATAGCGGCTGTTCAAGACACATGACCGGTGACGTAGATCAATTTGTCACCTTGGAATCAAAGAAAGGTGGAGTAGTAACCTATGGAGACAATGGTAAAGGGCATATCATTGGAAAGGGTAAAATTTTCATTGCTCCATCTATTTTTATAGAAAATGTCTTATTAGTTAAGGGTTTGAAACATAACCTTCTTAGTATAAGTCAATTTTGTGATAAAGGGTTTAAAGTTACATTTGAAGCATCTGTATGCATAATCACTAATCCTAAAGATAATAGCATTGTACTTGTAGGACAAAGGCAAAGAAATATTTACTTAGTAGATCTTCATGAGTTAGGCAGAAAAAATGGTTTATGCTTAATTACTAATGAAGAAAAGAAAAATGAAACTAGTTGGCTTTGGCATCGAAGATTAGGACATGCTAGTATGGAATTAATATCAAAACTAGTTAAGAAGGAATTAATAAAAGATGTGCCAAAATTGATCTTTGAAAAGGACAAAATATGTGGACCATGTTCATTGGGAAAACAAACTAAATCATCTTTCAAATCGAAGAATGTAGTATCAACAACTAGACCATTTGAACTCATATACATGGATTTATTTGGACCTACTAGAACTACAAGTCTAGGAGGGAAGAAATATGGACTAGTTATTGTTGATGATTTTTCAAGGTATACATGGGTTTCATTTTTGGCACATAAGAATGAAGCATTTTCAGAATTTTTAAACTATATAATAATATCATAAATGAAAAGAAACTCACCTTAGTAGCAATTCGAAGTGATCATGGTACGGAATTTGAAAATCAACACTTTGAAGAATTTTGCACTAAAAATGGAATATCACATCAATTTTCAGCACCTAGAACGCCTCAACAAAATGGGGTTGTTGAAAGAAAAAATAGGACATTGGCAGAAATGGCACGCACAATGTTGTGTGAGTCAAATCTTCCAAAGTACTTTTGGGCTGAAGCTATAAACACTGCTTGCCATATTCTAAATCGAGTTTTAATACGACCTATAACCAAGAAAACTCCTTATGAACTCTGGAAGAATAAGAAACCAACTGCTAAATATCTTAAAGTTTTTGGATGTAGATGTTTCATCTTAAACAATGGCAAGGAGGATCTAAGTAAATTTGATGCCAAGTCAGATGAAGGTATCTTCTTAGGATACTCCACATCTAGCAGGGCATACAGAGTATTCAATAAAAGAACCTTAGTAGTGGAAGAGTCAGTCAATATTATATTTGATGAGTCTGATAGTGAGTCTGCTAGGAAAGAAAATATTGTTGATGATGATACAGGAATTATCGATTTTGAAAAGTTGAATATTGATGACGTGCCAAATCAAGATAAGGGAGATGATAGCGTGCCACCACAATCCCAAAACTTGCCAAAGGAATGGAGGTATGCATATGGACATCCTAAAGACTTAATCATTGGTGATCCATCTCAAGGGGTAAAAACTCGATCATCTCTTAGGAATTTAAATGATTATCTTGCTTTCGTTTCACAATTAGAACCTAAGACTTATGAAGAAGCTGAAAAAGATACTAACTGGATAAATGCCATGTAAGAAGAATTAAATCAATTCAAAAGAAGTAATGTATGGATATTAACTGAAAGACCAAAGCATAATTCAGTAATTGGAACAAAATGGATATTTAGAAATAAATTAGATGAAAATGGATTAGTTATAAGAAATAAGGCTAGACTTGTAGCTAAGGGATACAATCAAGAAGAAGGAATAGATTTTGATGAGACATTTGCTCCTGTAGCTAGATTAGAGGCTATTAGATTACTTCTAGCATTTGCATGTTTCATGGATTTCAAATTATATCAAATGGATGTGAAGAGTGCATTCTTAAATGGTTTTATTGAGGAGGAAGTATATGTAGAAAAACCTCCAGGTTTTGAGAATCATGAATTGCCAAATCATGTCTTTAAACTACATAAGGCATTATATGGATTAAAGCAAGCACCTAGGGCTTGGTATGATCGATTAAGCAAATTTCTGCTTAATAATGACTTTAGTAGAGGAAATGTAGATAAAACTCTATTTCTCAAAAGAAAGGACAAAAATCTATTAGTGGTACAAATATATGTAGATGACATAATCTTTGGTGCCACAAATGATACTCTTTGCAAAGAATTTGCTGATTTAATGCATGGAGAATTTGAAATGAGTTTGATGGGAGAACTAAGCTTCTTTCTAGGATTACAAATCAAACAAACTAAAGAAGGCATTTTCATTCATCAAACTAAGTATACAAAGGAAATACTAAAGAAGTTTGGGAATGAAAATCATAAGGGAGTAGGCACTCCAATGAATCCCACTAGCAAGCTAGACAAGGATGAAAAAGGGAAGAGTATTGATATCAAGCTCTATAGAGGACTAATTGGATCCTTGCTCTATCTTACTGCTAGTAGACCCGACATCGTATTTAGTGTAGGAATATGTGCTAGATACCAATCGGATCCTAAGGAGTCACATTTAAGTGCTGTTAAGAGAATCCTTAGATATTTAAGAGGAACTACCAATATAGGGCTATGGTACTCAAGGGACTCCTGTCTAAATTTGCTTGCGTATTCAGATGCTGATTTTGCCGGATGCAAATTAGATAGGAAGAGCACAAGTGGCACATGTCAATTCTTAGGAAATAACTTAGTATCATGGTTTAGCAAAAAGCAGAATTCAGTGGCACTGTCCACAGCTGAAGCTGAATATATAGCTGCTGGTAGTTGTTGTGCTCAAGTATTATGGCTTAAGCAACAACTAGAGGACTATGGAGTTAAACTAGATAATATTCCTATTAAGTGTGATAATACTAGTGCCATCAATCTTACTAAAAATCCAGTTCAGCACTCTAAAGCCAAACACATAGAAATAAGGTACCATTTTATTAGGGATCATGTGCAAAATAGAAATATATGTATTGAGCATATATGCACTGAAAAACAATTAGCCGACATATTTACGAAACCATTGAGTGAAGATAGATTCTGCATGCTAAGGAGGGAATTAGGCATATGTGATCCTTTTTATTGAAGAAATATAAAAGGGAGCTAGTAGTCTCATGATACATTCTTCCAATTTCTAAAATCCCATGAAACATGAGTCAAATTTGTTATCTAGAGATTCCTTACTCATGTATCATTGTCCCATAAAGAGTTTATAAGGATTGGAAGCAAGGAAAATTCTTAGAAGCAAAAAGGAAGAGAAAAGAAAAAAATTCTGCACTTGGGTCGACCCAACCCTGAATAGGGTCGACCCAACGTTGAGTCGACCCAAGAAAAATCTTGAGTCGACCCAACGTCGGGACCCCACTGTTAAAAGGGGACCCGAGAGCATTGTTAGGGCACTGTTTGCCCTTGTCCTCTTCTGAATACTCTAATCCCCACTCTCCAAACTCCTCCAAACTCCTCCAAACAGTAGATTACCTTGAGATCTTAGAGAAATGGGACCCAAAAGAGCCGTAGCCAAGAGATCCGGAAGAGTCACACGGATCCAACGGGAGGAAAGGCAACCTACGGAGCCATCTACCGTGTCTCCACGACGTGAGGCACGTGCGGAGGCCCCTCCTCCTCCTTCCCCCTCAGTGATACTTGCAAGATTTGCGGGGAGACCGGTTACAACGGGGAGAAGGATCCATTCCGAGTTTTTTGATCAAGAAGGGTTTCGGTTGAGGGAATGGATCCAAAGGCAAGGTTGGGAGTATCTTTGCTCCCTAGACGTGATGATCTACCCCGGATTGGTTCAGGTGTTCTATGCCTTCCTCAAAACTGGTATGGGAGGGCTTGTTTCGGAAGTTCGAGGGGTTCGAGTTCGAGTTTCCGAGGAGAGCTTGAGTGAGCTACTTCATCTACCCTGCGTAGGAGCCACTCCGGAAAAACTTGAAAACAAAATGAGAGCTCTACAGTTGATCATGGAAAATGAGAACTTCGACTTTTCCGCGAAGGTAATAGCTAGTTCTCTTACTGCTGAAATGAGATTACTGCTCAGTATAATAAATAGAATCTTATTTCCAAAGACCGGAAGATTCGATCTCATCACAGAGCGAGATCTAGCAGTGATGGAGTGTATGATTCAGGGGATTCCCCTAAATCTTCCGGCCATGATACTGAGACAGATGAGGAAGGTGATGTGCAACTCCAGGGTATCACTACCTTATGGTATGATACTCACCTTGATTTTTCGACAGCACGGTTTAGCTCTCGAGGAGGAGGCATCCAAGAGTCTGCATCATACTGACACATACACTGCACGGACACTTATACGCATGGGATATGAGAAAGTGAACGGGCAGTGGATTCACACTGGAGCAGGCATTCAGGGTGAGGCACCAGAGGGAGATGCACCAGAGGATGAGGATGAGGAGCATATGGATCATCCTACTGCACCTTCAGAGGCTGGACCATCATCATCCGTTCCTCCGAGAGATACGGATGAGTTATGGAGCAGGATGACTGAGCTCATGTCAGCTCAGGCGAGGACTATCACTGACGAGCTGACGAGCCGATTGGACGCCCGATTGGACGTCATGTCTGCTGAGATCAGTGATCTGAGGCAGCAGATAGGAGCACTCCGGAGAGAGAGAGAGACCCATGGACCATCTGTGCCACAGGCTGCTGAGTCAGAGATTTCGGCACAGAGTCATCCAGCTCGTCGTGCTCCACGCCAGACACAGTCTCACCAGGCTCGACCTCCCCTCGCCACGTACACTAGGAGGATGAGGACTAGATCCCAGCCATTAGAGTCTCCCTAGGCTGATCTTAGCATCTATGTTTAGAGCCTAGGCTAGATATCTAGTTCTCATATCTATTTTGCTTTTATCATGTATCTTTAAACTTTGATTCAGGAACATTGTATCTGTTTTTGTTTTTGGCATGAATATATGAAAATGTTCCCATTTTGATCAATGAAGTTTGAAGCTTGGTATTTATTGCATCTTTCCCATGTATCTTTTTGATGATAACAAAAAGGGAGAGAAGTAAAGAAAGAGTATTTATTTTAGGAGAAGTAAAGATCTTAGGGGAGAAGTAAAGATATTGTTTAGAGTAAGTAAAGAAAGAATAATAAGAGCAAAAGTAAAGAAAGTTAAAGAAAGGAGAAGTAAAGAAAAAGAAATAAGAAGTTATGTAAAGAAAGAGAAATAAGAACTTATGCAAGAAAAGAGAAATAATTGGGCAAACAAATTGAAAATCATATAAGAAAGCTTATGCATCTAAGGGGGAGCAATTTGTAACAATGAAAATCATCAAATCAAAAATTTCTATCAAATTTTAGAATTTGGCACATATAATTTCAGAATTTGGCACGCACCTCTCGCACCCCGATACATAACCTGAAACTCATATTTTATCTCAAATTTTTGAAGTTTCATCGTTAATGAATTATAAATGAAAGGGGGAGCAATTCAAAAAGTCAAATTGGCAACATTTAAATGAAATAGGGGGAGATTTCACTCTTATATGAAAAGCTGAAATTCAGCAAGTTAAGCCCTTTCAAAAACTGATCTTAAAGACAAGTATCAATAGGCTCATACTCTTTATTTTGTAATCATCAAAAAGGGGGAGATTGAGGATGATAGTGTTATTTTGATGATTAACAAGCAATTATCTAGAGTATGTTATAAGTTAAATTGATACTTCATTTATAAGACTATTACTCTCAGGATATTTGTATAAATTGATATAGATACATTTTATTGTCTATTTGAATGAATCTAACCTTGAGATGCAGCAAAGTGTGGATTGAGTCGACCCAAAGGATGATTGGGTCGACCCCGGCACATCAAGAAATCATTTGGCACACTTCTGCAAAAATGGCACAGATGAACAGTGAGTTGGGTCGACCCAAGGAAAGCATGAGTCGACCCAAACATCAAGATCCTCAAAACAAGACAGAACAATGGTTCTCTGGATTCACTGAGAGGGTCGACCCAAGAAGTAGTTGAGTCGACCCAAGCTTGAGTCGACCCAAACCCTGAGAGGGTCGACCCAAAGGCAAGACAGAAAAGAAGACAGAAAATGGTTCTCTGAATTTACTGAGAGGGTCGACCCAAGAAGAAGTTGAGTCGACCCAAGTGAACTTTGAGTCGACCCAAAGAATGGTTGGGTCGACCCAAGGGAAGGAAGGCTGAATTTCAAGTTTCTGTGTTTTCTGAGAGAGTCGACCCAAGGAATGTTTGAGTCGACCCAAGTGAAAGTTGGGTCGACCCAAGGACAGGTTGAGCCGACCCAAACACGGGCTGAAGCATAACGGCTAGTTCTGCAGATGTACTTTTTGTCCTTCCCAAAGTCAGTAACGGCTAGTTTTTGAATTCTAACCATTGGGGCTTGTTCAATGGATGTAGGAGACTATTTAAAGTGGCACTATTCATCAGATAGAACAACCTTTTGAAAGCAATATCAAAGAGTACACAAGAAAACAAAAGTGCCCTAATCTTCTTCATCCAAGTGCTTCATTCAAGAATCAAAGAAAGGGGTTGAGCAGATTCAAAGAGTCATCAAGAGCTCCATCCTCCCTTGTAGAGTGAAGCATTCTTGACAAAGAAGAGAGAAGCCACTTCAAAGCGATAAATATTTTCTATACTCTTCTTTGTAGTTTATATTGTTTCATTTGCTCATTTAGGAGTTTAAATCTTCTTTCTTTATTTGTTAAACAACTTGTAAAGGTTGGTTGGTGAGCCCGGAAAACCAACGGAGTAGGTTGATTGGTGAACCCGGAAAACCAATTGTAAAGGTTCGTTGGTGAGCCCGTAAAACCAACAAAGGTTTTTGGTGAACCCGAAAAACCAAAGTGTAAAGGTTCGTTGGTGAGCCCGTAAAACCAACAAAGGTTTTTGGATTGTGAGCCCGGAAAACAATCCAACTGTAATCCGCGAGATTATAGTGAATTTCCAAGGGGTCGCTTGGGGAGTGGACGTAGGTGCTAAGGAGAGCACCGAACCACTATACTTTGTGTTGTTTGTGTTGTGATTTGCTTTAGCTTACTAACCATCCATTTGACTTGAGTAAGATAGTTAAAATTTAAAAAGAAACCAATTCACCCCCCCCCCCTCTTGGCTTGTCACCTTGGGCAACAGTATGGCATACATGAGGCTCCCTATTGCCGATGCATAGGGAATCTTGCTCATGCGTTGAATCTCTTCAGATGCGTTGGGGCACATCTTCTTGGAGAGATGAATTCCATGCCTAAGGGGTAAGAGACCCCTTTTGGAGTTTTTCATGCTGAACCTTTTCAGCACTTCTTCTATATACATTTTCTGTGATAGGCCAAGCATCCTTTTAGATCTATCTCTGTAGACCTTTATTCTCAAAATATATGATGCTTCCCCAAGGTCTTTCATGGAGAACTCTTTCGACAACCAGACCTTGACCGAGGTTAGCATGGGAATATCATTCCCTATCAGGAGGATGTCGTCCACGTACAGTACGAGAAATACGACAGCGCTCCCACTAACCTTTTTGTAAACACACGGTTCCTCTTCATTTTTTATGAAATCAAACGTTTTGATTGCGTCATCGAAACGAGTGTTCCAACTCCGAGATGCTTGCTTTAGTCCATAAATGGACCTTTGCAGCTTGCAGACCTTGTGATCTCCATCACTGGAAGTGAAACCCAGAGGCTGTTCCATATAGATATCTTCTTCAAGATATCCATTTAGGAAAGCAGTTTTCACATCCATCTGCCAGATTTCATAATCATAAAATGCTGCAATGGCAAGCAATGTTCGGATGGATTTCAGCATGGCTACAGGTGAAAAAGTCTCCTGATAGTCAATGCCTTCGCGTTGACTATACCCTTTCGCCACCAGCCTTGCCTTAAAGGTCTCTATCTTTCCATCCGAACCTATTTTCCTTTTGTAGATCCATTTGCATCCAATAGGTACAATACCTTCTGGTGGATCTACTAAGGTCCAGACTTGGTTGGAATGCATGGAGTCTAATTCTGACTTCATAACTTCCAACCATTTCTCAGAATCGATATCAGATATCGCCTCATTGTAGGTTTTGGGATCCTGTATGTGATCCTTATCTCCCACTAGGAACATTTCCTCGGTATCCTCTTCTAGTACACCTAAGTATCTATCGGGAGGATGGGAGACCCTACTAGATCTGCGAGGTGGTTGAGGGACATCGTGTACTGGCTCTGTATTAATGGGTTCGATAGGATCCATGACTCGTTGCTTTTCAGAGATTTTCTCTTCAAACTCAATTTTCCTCCCACTGCCTCTATCAAGGATAAACTGGTTTTCCAAGAAGATGGCATGACGGCTCACAAACACATTGTGCTCCTCTGAGACGTAAAAATTGTATCCTAATGACTCTTTAGGATATCCTATAAAACGAGCACTTATGGTCCTAGCCTCTAGTTTGTCCGCCTGAAGTCTTTTGACGTGGGCCAGACATCCCCAAATCTTGAGATGACCAAGACTTGGTTTCTTACCATGCCCTATCTCATACGGTGTGGTAGGAACGGATTTAGAGGGAACTCTATTAAGTAGATATACTGCGGTAAGTAAGGCATCTCCCCAAAGAAACATCGGTAAATCAGTGAAGCTCATCATGGACCGGACCATATCTAATAGAGTCCGATTTCTCCTTTCTGACACCCCGTTGAGTTGAGGTGTACCCGGAGAAGTCCATTGTGAGACTATGCCATTATCTTTGAGATAGTCCCGGAATTCTCCACTAAAGTATTCTCCTCCTCGATCTGATCGAAGAGCCTTAAGAGATTTTCCAGTTTGTTTTTCTACTTCATTTCTGAACTCTTTGAACTTTTCGAAAGATTCAGATTTGTGTCTCATAAGATACACATACCCATACCGTGAATAATCATCGGTAAAGGTAATGAAGTACAAATAACATCTCCTGGCTTGCACATCGAATTGGCCACACATATCTGTGTGTATCAGAGTAAGTATTTCAGTGGTCCTCTCCCCATGTCCTACAAAGGGCAATCTGGCCATTTTTCCTTGAAGACAGGACTCGCAAACTGGATATGACTCGGAAGTCAATGAGCCGAGAAGCCCATCTTTATCCATTTTGTTCATTCTGTCCTCTCCAATATGGCCAAGCCTGAGGTGCCACAAATATTTTTGGTTTATCTCATCCCTGGATCTTTTGGATCCTTTGGCACTCACTTCTTACTCAGACACATTTACAGATACATCCATATGCAAATGATAGAGACTGTCAATCATAAAACCACGTGCGACTATTTTATTTCTGAAATAAATAGAACAGCAGTCTTTGTCAAATGTAAAAATATGACCTTTTTGTGCTAGACATGAAACAGAAATCAAATTTCTGCTAGCAGCAGGTACATAATAGCAGTCTCTAAGTAATAAACTAAAACCAGATGGTAGTCGCAGAGGGTAGGTGCCTACAGCCACAGCAGCAACTTTTGCTCCGTTGCCAACCCGAAGGGTTACCGCACCTTCCGCCAGCCTTCTACTTTCCTTTAGACCCTGCATGGTAGTGCACAGATGAGCACTAGAACCAGAATCTATAACCCAACTAGAAGTAGAAGAAACCGTTAGATTAGTTTCAATTATGAGCAAGTCTATACCTTCTGAAGGTGTGTCACCTTTCTTGTTCTTCAAGCTCTCGAGGTATGAAGGACAGTTCCTCTTTCAGTGGCCGTCGACATAGCAGTGGAAACATTTTCCTTTGTCATTGGCCCTTTTCTTTTGAACTTTCTTCTTTGGCTTCTTGTCTTTCTTCTGCTTCTTCGCAGGCTTCTTTTTCTTCCAAGTAGACTTTCTCTTGGAACCAGAAGTCAGCTCAGCAGCAAGGACATTGCCTCTTGAACCTTTCAAGGCTTCCTCAGTAGTTACCAACATATTTATTAGTTCAGTCTTAGTGCATTCAATCTTATTCATGTGGTAGTTTACTATAAACTGTCCAAATGAATCAGGAAGGGATTGAAGGATCAGATCTACTTGCAATTCCTTGTGCATGTTCATACCGAGCTTCTCAAGCTCCTCTAGGTCCTTGATCATAGTCAGACCGTGATCATGGACGGACTGCCCCTCGCGCATCTTTGCTTTGAAGAGCCTCTTGGACACTTCAAAACGAGCTGTGCGACTCTGCTCACCATACAACTCTTGCAGGTGTGCCAGTATGTCCCTAGCAGTCTTCATATTTTCATGCTGGCATTGTAGTTCATTGGATATGGATGCCATGATATAGCACTTGACCCTAGTGTCATCGTCTGTCCACTTCTCATGCGTCGTACGCTGATCAGCAGTCGGACGTGCTGGTAATGCGGGGATGTCATTGTCGAGCACATAGCCTATTTTCTCGCAACTCAGAACAATTTTGAGATTCCTAAGCCAGTCTCTGTAATTGGTACCGATCAATCGGTTGGTCTCAAGAATACAGATCAAAGGGTTTGAGGCTGACATTATGATCTGCAGAGAGTAAAGATTCTAGTTAGACTTTTGTACTTGATCCTAATCTGTTCTAAGGTCTTTTAGAACAAATGTAACTCCCACTATTTTCTCGAATTCCTCACACTCCCCTGGTAGGAAAACGGAAATCCTACGCGACTAGGGTTTCTAGTTGGTACTGCGGTTCCACCGATTTACATGCCACCATACCTAACAGTTATTGGTGATACATAGATTGATGAATGTACAACTCTTGTACAATGCTTCTCAAGCATGTTGCAGTGCTTCTTGGTCTCTAAGCTATGAAGACCTCACCTAACAGTTATTGGTTCCATTTCTTAGTTAAGTCAGACCCACCGTATAACCGTAGGAATAAAGTCGTCATTGGGCCCTCACCTAACAGTTATTGGTGCCCAACCCCACCTTTACCCTGCAACATCTCATGTCTATAGAGAGGTCCAGCCCCCCGATGCAACTTGCCCACTGTATCCAGCCGAGACAAATCAACATCAGAAAGACCTTAGCAGCTCTGCTACAGTGGAAGACCTATTGACTTAATATTGGTTAATCAGGTCTTAGTGTTTGCAACTTGAGCTCTTCATAAGAGGTAATCGAACAATTGGCCAGGTAAGCTGGTGGGAGGCTCTCCTTACTCAGAGAGTAAGGTCCTAATTAAGTAACCACCTTTCATGCTTTCCTAGACACCAATTAGATCAATTAATCTAATATGACTTGCTCATGTCGGTTCACTCTCGACTTGATTGAGGAGGTTTTAGTTTAGGTCTCATTGGGTTTGCTACATCACATGTAAACCTATCTACCCGACTCTCATTCACATCACATGCAAATGGCACATTGCAGGCAGTTATAATCGCAGCATTAAGTAAAACTAAACTTTAAATAGGTGATGATCATGGATTCTAATTAGGTCATATTACAAGCACATGCACGTCAATCGATCAATTGGTCTTCAACTCTTGAATTGGTTCCAAGCCTCCTTGATTCGATCCTTGATCAACTCTTGATCCTATCGCCATCAACCGCTTAGATCGCCGTTCATCTCATGCCTTGTCTTCAACTTGATCGTTGACGTACATCACATCACAGAAATACAACCAGATGTAAAATAAAAATAATAATAAATTACATCTCCTTTTAGGAGGCACGCAGGCCTCTCAAAATATCAAATAAGATGCATGCAAGCATCTGAAAAATTACATGACATTACAGATCACTTCGCAGGTCATTACATTTGATACCAAAAGGGTTTGAATCCTATGATCATCACCACATGCAGCAATTATAATTTTCAGATCTGAAATCTAATTGATTATCTTATGACATAGGTTGCTGATCATGCTAATCATGATTCTAAACTTTATAATCCCATTAACAATGCAATTAGAATCATCTTTTTATCACATAAAAATCAGCATGCAAAAATCAGCACCCTAGAAAAAATCTGCATGCAGAAAATTTTCAGCATACATAATCATTTAAATTTCAGATCTAATAAGCCTATTAATAATTAATCCTTACCTTAATCTATGATGCCTAGGCTCTGATACCACTGTTGGGGGAGTCTCCACTCCTACATGGGTTCGGTCCTATTAAAAATAGGGTGACACCCATGTATACCTATCAGAGCACGCATCTCTATACGCCTTCGGACAGAGAGCCACGCTTCGTCACACGATCACGCGTGAGTTTTCGAAGATCGGTCACAACTCTTGAACCTAGCTCTGATACACTGTTGGGAACCCACCCATGCCAGAAAATTCAAAAAAAATTCAGATGGCAGCGGAATCGGCATAAGCGGGATCGACGTTCATCGCATGAACGTGTTTCAAGAAACGTTCGTAGATAGGTACGGATTAAAACCATTTAAAAACTTTAGAAGATCAGATCTTCACCTTGTGCGGGTAGATGATCACCGCAAACTGATGATCGTGGTTTTGGATGAAGGTTCGCTTGAAGCCATTCAAGTGCCCGGCCTCTACGGGTATCCACATGAAGCAGAAAACCGATCAAGCTTCTTTGTCTCCCCGGGGTGCTAGCTCCCTTGCAGAGACAACTTTTAATGGCTGATCTCCTCTATTTCTTTCAACTCTTGAATGTGTTGAGAGGAGGAAGAAGAAGGATGAAGAATAGTAAAGGAACAAAACCCCTGCAGCCTTCTTCTTTTCCCTGCGCTGGAAGGAGGAAGGGAGGATGAAGAGGCCACCTTTCTTTTTCTTCCTTTGCTTGCGGCTGAACCAAGGAAAGGGGAGGAGAGGGAGCCACGAATTGGAGAGGGAGAGGGCTTCAATGATACCCTAGGTCAGCCCCCATGCCTCCTCTTAAATAGCATGTGGAGCTCCTACTTTGTAGGAGCTCCTTGATAAAATTCCAAGAGGGGCGCCGGCCCCTCTTCTTTGCCGCACCAAGCAAGAAAAAGGAGGAGGGGCGTGTGCCCCTCCTTCATGGTTAACCTAATCCTCCTCTAAGGAGGATTAGGAAGGTCACTCATGGTTAGGTCCTAATCTAATTAGGCTTGGACCAAGGGTGAACCAATTTGGGTTTAATCTAGGTAAGTCCTAATCCAATTAGAACTTAATGAACCATGACTCAATTGAACCCTTCAATCCTAATTCAATTAGGAGTCTTGTTGATTCATTAGATTAATAATTAATTAGAACTTAAGAAATCCTAATCCAATTAGGACTTATTTAATTTTAGTCCTAATCCAACTAGGACTCTAATTTGTATCCGAAGTCCTAATCCGATTAGGACTCTAGAAATTCTATTCCAAGTAGGAATCCAATTTTAATTCAAAACTCCTAATCTAATTAGGATTGTAGGAATCCTACTCCAAGTAGGAATCCCAGTCCTACTCCAATTAGGATCCCCAGTCCTAATCCAATTAGGACTCTAGGAATCCTACTTGAAGTAGGATTTGTGTTTAAGTCCAATTAATTAATTCCCTTTGTTCCTTCTTCAATTTAATATCAATCGAATTGATTACTTGTGATTCCTAATCACGATTCAACCATCGGATCGGTCAATACTTCTAGTGTGTGTGACCCCATAGGTTCTATTCTGACTGGTAGTGAGATATATTGTGATCTCTTATCATAATATCATTGAAAACTCCTTTCAATGGATTGGAACGATTCCAACTCTACTCATTAGGGTTAATCGATCATCGAGATAATCTCTGTGAGTCCCACCATCCACCAGTGACACCTAGCAGCATGTAGTGGTTACCCAGCAGAATAGAATGATGAACCTCTAGGTGCAGTTATCATGTGATACAGTCCTACTATCGTGGATCTACAGGACGGAGGTCATGGACAACTCGTCAACCCCATCGTCTGTCATATGTGAAGATTTATTCGACTTAAGTTCGAGAGTGGAAAACTCTTTCTCCACTGTGCATACTGTCCCGGCCGAGGTCTTACGAACTCAGTCTTATAAATCACATAGGATCTCTCCTTATCTATCAAGGTTGATAGATTCCTTATAGGTGCATACCCTACTCCTACAGTGAACCTACTGCAGCCAATCTACACTGCATGGACCCATATGGCTAGAGACCATGTATGTGTGCAGTCAAACTACAATAACCTCACTGTGAGTAGCCGAAGCACTGTAGGTCAAAGGACCAGTCACACTACTGCAACATTAAGCAAGTCACTGACGAGTGGATAGACATCCAAGTGACTTCTTGTATTGGTCACGCTCAGTACCCTTGTTCTCTAACAAGCACCTGCACTATTACTTCAGTGTCTCCACACCGTGGACTTGAGTCTCGTCCATCCATAGGAAAAGTAATGTGTGCATTGATCTCATCGGATCGATCACCGTCCTCGTGATGATCCATCGATCAGGAGCGTTTAGAAATTAATCACTAATGATATACGGCTCAAATTCTCAACTCTTGAAAATATGCATCATCATCTTATTAATTTCTTGGACGATTCATAGACACAATAACAATATGAATGAAAAAGATGCCTTTCATTTATTCAATAAAGTCAAGTACAAATTATGTCCTAGAATTAATAATGTGTCAGCCAAAATTGGCTTCTAGGGCATACATCTAACATATACATCATAAAATCAAATAAAAATACACTAGGTTTTCTTTGTAGTGGAGGATGTGGCTCTCGTACTCAGTCTAGTATGTTTGATGACCATGCTTAGCCCCTCAGAGACGTTCCGTAGTTGTTCGATGATCTCCGAGGTGGCCCTAGATTGTATCAAAGTGAACTAGGTCAGACTTTCTTGGAGGGTGTCAAGTTTGGAGATCAAGGCATTTGCTAGCTTTTCTGCATCCTAACTTTGGCTACCAAGCTCGTTTCTGATGCTATCTCGCATCTTCCTCGTGTCATCCTTTATGTCGCTAATATTCCAGTATTAAGCTTGGACTAGGCTCCTGATGTTGTAGATTTCCTCCTTCAGGTCTGCAACCATCTTGGACACGGCTGCTAAGGAGGGAACAACATCAGAGGAGGGAGCACTAAGTGGACCTCGGAGCTCTCTCAACAAATCATCTCTCAGTTCCCTCACAATCTCCTGTCTCATCTCCCGGAGCTGCTCAGTGCTGATCTGGACTTCGAAAGGTTGCTGAGGTGGTGGAGCTGTAGATGGTCCAGCAGAAGTAGATGGGAATGGTGGACCAGATGTGGAAGAAAAAGTGGGAGGAGCTATGTAGTGGTCCTGGTCATGATCAGGACTAGATGAGTGATGAGTGGTAGGGTCGGATGGTGTGGATGAAGAAGTTTTCCTAATCCAGACATTTTCGACTTTATGGAACCCTATTTTGTGGAGAGTCCCCTCACCCATGTGATCAGTATTTCGAAGTGAACGAGAGGGTTCTCCCTCAGGGATAGGGACCTCTAACTCCCTAAAGAAGAGTGTGAATAGCATGCCATAAGGGAGACTCAACCTAGGTTTATCTAGGGGTTCATAGATATATTTATAGATGAGTTTTAGAAAGTTGATGGGAGTGTCTTGGAGAATGTGGAACATCAATGCTAGGTCTCTCTCGGAGATGAAGTCAAACCTACCTGTTTTGGAAAAGAGAGTCCTAGAAATGATACTTAGGAGGAGCCGTATTTTAGCTGAAAGCTGATTTGCAAACACCTCCTCTATTGGGGATTGAGGTGGGCTCCCTAAGATGGCTGTAAGGGCCTCAGTCCTATCATGGGGATGAGTGGAAAAGATCCCTTCTCGGGAGAGATGGAGGATTCGAGCAATGAAGTCCTCCGAGATAAAAACAGGGACACCCGCTACGGTTCCCTGGATACCACCACTACCTCGGGCTACAATCCCATAAAATTTCCTAACTAACCCTGGGTAGGTAGGGAGGTCTAAAGAACAGAACAACTCTAACCCTTGAGCCCTAAGATGATGCCCTAGGGTGAACCCTTTCCGAGAGAGGAAGTCAAAGTTGACTTTCCTCCCGGTAGAGACTGCCCTCCCGGCGCACGGACGCGAGAAAACCGGCCTAGGCGGGGAAGGAACCGGAGGTGGTGGCCTCACGGGTTCGTTCCGTGCCTTGGATCGTCGCTCGGCGCCGCTCGCGGAGAGAGGTCTCTTCCGGCTTGGGACAACGGCTTTCCTTGGCATTTTGACCTAAAAATCGAGGGATGGACAAAAGAAATGGAAGAAAACTCGAGGAAGAGGACCTAGAACGGGTCGGAGACGAGGTCGGAGACGACTCTAGGGTTTTGGAACAGTGGCGGCCGAGAATAGAAGTGAGGAATAAACGTTTCGATTAGGGTTAAAAATTGGATTCCCGACTTCGAGTCGACTCCGGTATGTCGCGAGTCGACTCGACCTCGAGTCGCCTCGCCCACGAGCCGACTCTAAAATCTATTTGAGTCGACTTGAACTCTGGCACATAACCAACAAATTTGTTATTACCGTGCCAAAGGAGAGAGTTATGGAAATATCTAAGATTTAAGAACTGATTTGATGACCATAGATAAGAAATCCTATGTCTAACATAAGCTAATCATCAAAATCAATCAATTAGAGGGGAGTATCACAAGAATGGATCAATCACTCCTAACCCTCTTCTAAGAATACAAAATCGATCTTCACTCAAGAATTTTGTGAAGATATCAGCAAGTTGATCATCAGTGCAAACAAATTCAAGCATTACATCACCATTTTGTTAGATGTATGCCCTAGAAGCCAATTTGGCTGACACATTGTTGATTCTAGGGACATAATTTTGTACTTGACTGTTTATTATTGAATAAATAAAAGGCATCTTTTCATTCATATTATTTATGTGTCTATGAATCGTCCAAGGAATTAATAAGATGATGATACATATTCTCAAGAGTTGAGAATTTGAGCCATGTATCATTGGTGATTAATTTCTAAATGCTCCTGATCAATGAATCATCATGAGGACGGTGATCGATCCGATCAGTGCACAGATCACTTTCCTTCTGGATGGACGAGACTTGAGTCCACAGTGTAGGGACACTGAAGTGATAGTGCAGGTGCTTGTTAGAGAACAAGGGTACTGAGCGTGACCAAGACAAGAAGTCACTTGGATGTCTATCCACTCGTCAGTGACTTGCTTGATGTTGCAGTAGTGTGACTGGTCCTTTGACCTGCGGTGCTTCGGCTACTCACAGTGAGGTTATTGTAGTTTGACTACACACATACATGGTCTCTAGCCATATGGGTCCATGCAGTGTAGATTGGCTGCAGTAGGTTCACTGTAGGAGTAGGGTATGCACCTATAAGGAATCTATCGACCTTGATAGAAAAGGAGTGATCCTATGTGATTTGTTAGACTGAGTTCTAAGACCTTGGCCAGGGTAGTAATATAAAGTGAAAAAGAGTTTTCCACTATCGAACTCAAGTCGAACAAATCTTGACATATGACAGACGATGGGGTTTGACGAGTTGTCCATGACCTCCGTCCTGTAGGGATCCACGATAGTAGGACTGTATCACATGTTAACTGCACCTAGAGGTTCATCATTCCATTCTGCTGGGTGGCCACTACATGCTGCTAGGTGTCACTGGTGGATGGTGGGACTCATAGGGATTATCTTGATGATCGATAAACCCTAATGAGTTGAGTTGGAATCGTTCCAACCCATTGAAAGGAGTTTTCAATGATATTGAGATAGAGATCACAATATATCTCACTACCAGTCAGAATAGAACCTATGGGGTCACACACACTAGAAGTATTGACCGATCCGATGGTTGAAATCGTGATTAAGAATCACAAGTAATCAATTTGATTGATAAAGAAGTTGAAGAAGGAACAAAGGGAATTAATTAATTGGACTTGAAACAAGAATCCTACTTCGGGTAGGATACCTAGAGTCCTAATTGGATTAGGACTGGGAATCCTAGTTGGAGTAGGACTGGGATTCCTACTTGGGATAGGATTCCTAAAATCCTAATGAGATTAGGAGTTTTGAATTAAAATTGGATTCCTACTTGGAGTAGGATTCCTAGAGTCCTAATCGGATTAGGACTTCGGATTCAAATAGAGTCCTAATTGGATTAGGACTAAAATTAAACAAATCCTAATTGGATTAGGATTCCTTAAGTCCTAATTAATTAATAATCTAATGAATCAACATGACTCCTAATTGGATTAGGATTGAAGAGTTCAATTGAGTCATGATTCATTCAAGTCCTAATTGGATTGGGACTAGCATAGATTGAACCAAATTTGGCTAATCCTAATTAGATTAGGATGAAACCATGAGAGAGGCACCTAATCCTCTTTGGAAGAGGATTAGGTTAACCAACTAAGAGGGGCATCAGCCCCTCTCCAATTGCTTAGGGCGACAAGAAGAGAGAAGGTGGCCGGCGCTCCAAAGAAAGAAGGCTGTCAAGGGCTCCTAACTTGTAGGAGCCCTTGATGCTTATAAAAAGGGACCTAGGGCCGGCGCCCTAGGTGTGTGCTCTCTTCCCCCTCTTGCTGCCGCCACCAGCCCCTCTCCTCTCTTAGTTCAGCCGCAAGCAAGGGAAAAGGATCTCCAAGTGTTGGCGGCCTCCTCCCCTTCCCTTCCTTCATCCAATGCAAGGAACAAAAGAAGGCTGCGTGGGGTTCTTTCTTCTTCCTCATCTTCATCCTTCTTCTTCCTCCTCTCAAGCACAATCAAGGGTTGATTGAAAGAGAGGAGATCAGCCATCAAAAGAAGTCTTTGCAAGGGAGCTAGCACCCCGGGAAGACAAGAAAGATTTGATCAGTCCTCTACTTCGTGTGGATACCCGTAGAGGCCGGACGTTTGAACGGCTTCAAGCGAACCCTCTTCCAAAACCACGAATTCAGATTTGCGGTGATCATCTACCCGCACAAGGTGAAGATTTGATCTTCCTAATAGTTTTAAAAGTTTTAATTCTTACCTAATTACGAAAGGTCTCGAAACAACGTTCATGCGATGAACGTCGAACCCGTGCATGCCGATTTCGCTGCCATCTGAAAAATTTTTGAAATATCAGCGGCATGGGCGGGTTCCCAACAGTGGTATCAGAGCCTAGGCTTCGTAGATTAAGGTAAGAATTAAATATCTAAAGGCATATTAGATCTGAAAATTGAATGATCATGCATGCTGAAAAATTCTGCATGCAGATTTTTCAGGGGTGCTGATTTTTTGCATGCTGATTTTTATGTGATAAAAAGATGATTCTAAATACATTGTTAATTGGATTACAAAGTTTAGAATCATGATTAGCATGATCAGCGACCTATGTCATGATACAATCAGTTAGTTTTCAGATCTGAAAATTATAATTGTTGCATACGGTGATGATCATAGGATTCAAACCCTTTTGGTATCAAATGTAATGACCTGCGATGTGATCTGCGATGTCATGTAATTTTTCAGATGCTTGCATGCATCTTATTTGATGTTTTGAGAGGCCTGCGTGCCTCCTAAAAGGAGATGTAATTTATTTTTATTTTTATTTTACATCTGGTTGTATTTCTGTGATGTGATGTACATCAACGATCAAGTTGAAGCAAAGGCATGAGATGAAAGGTGATCTAAGCGGTTGATGGCGATGGGATCAAGAGTTGATCAAGGATCGAATCAAGGAGGCTTAGAACCAATTCAAGAGTTGAAGACCACTTGATCAATTGATGTGCATGTGCTTGTAATACGACCTAATTAGAATCCATGATCATCACCTATTTAAAGTTTAACTTTATTTGATGCTGCGATTATAACTGCCTGTGATGTACCGTTTGCATGAGATGTGAATGCGAGTCGGGTAGATAGGTTTACATGTGATGTAGCAAACCCAATTGAGACCTAAATCAAAACCTCCTCAATCAAGTCGAGAGTGAACCGACATGAGCAAGTCATATTAGATTAATTGATCTAATTGGTGTCTAGGAAAGCATGAAAGGTGGTTACTTAATTAGGACCTTACTCTCTGAGTAAGGAGAGCCTCCCACCTGCTTACCTGGCCAATTGTTCGATTACCTCTTATGAAGGGCTCAAGTTGCAAACACTAAGACCTGATTAACCAATATTAAGTCAATAGGTCTTCCACTGTAGTAGAGCTGCTAAGGCTTTTCTGATGTTGATTTGTCTCGGCTGGACACAGTGGTCAAGTTGCATCGGGGGGCTGGACCTCTCTATAGACATGAGATGTTGTAGGGTAAAGGTGGGGTTGGGCACCAATAACTGTTAGGTGAGGACCCAATGACGACTTTATTCCTACGGTTATACGGTGGGTCTGACTTAACTAAGAAATGGGACCAATAACTGTTAGGTGAGGTCTTCATGGCTTAGAGACCAAGTAACACTGCAACATGCTTGAGAAGCATTATACAAGAGTTGTACACTCATCCATCTATGTGTCACCAATAACTGTTAGGTGAGGTGGCATGTAAATCGGTGGGACCGCAGTACCCACTAGAAACCCTAGTCGTGTGGGATTTCCGTTTTCCTACCAGGGGAGTGTGAGGGATTCGAGAAAATAGTGGGAGTTACATTTGTTCTAAAAGACCTTAGAACAGATTAGGATCAAGTACAAAAGTCTAACTAGAATCTTTACTCTCTGCAGATACAATGTCGGCTTCAAACCCTTTGACCCGTATTCTTGAGACCAACCGACTGAACGGAACCAATTACAAAGACTGGCTTAGAAATCTCAAAATAGTTTTGGACTGTGAGAAGATAGGCTACATACTCGATTCAGATATCCCCACACTACCAGCACGTCCTACTGATGTTCAGCGTGAAATGCATAAAAAGTGGTTGGATGATGACATTAGAATAAAATGCTATATGATGGCATCCATGTCTAATGAACTCCAATGCCAGCATGAAAATATAAAGACTGCTAGGGACATACTGGCACACCTGCAAGAGTTGTATGGTGAGCAGAGTCGCACAGCTCGTTTTGAAGTGTCCAAGAGGCTTTTCAAAACGAAGATGCGCGAGGGGCAGTCTGTCCATGATCACGGTCTGACCATGATCAAGGACCTAGAGGAGCTTGAGAAGCTCGGTATGGACATGCACAAGGAATTACAAGTGGATTTGATCCTACAGTCACTTCCTGATTCATTTGGTCAGTTTATAGTAAACTACCACATGAATAAGATTGAATGCACTAAGACTGAACTCATAAACATGTTGGTAACTGCTGAGGGAGCCTTGAAAGGTTCAAGGGGCAATGTCCTTGCTGCTGAGTTGACTTCTGGTTCCAAGAGAAAGTCTACTTGGAAGAAAAAGAAGCCTGCTAAGAAGCAGAAGAAAGACAAGAAGCCAAAGAAGGAAGTTCAAAAGAAAAAGGCTAACGACAAAGGAAAATGTTTCCACTGCAATGTCGAAGGCCACTGGAAGAGAAACTGTCCTTCATACCTCGAGAGCCTGAAGAACAAGAAAGGTGACACACCTTCGGAAGGTATAGACTTGCTCATAATTGAAACTAATCTAACGGTTTCTTCTACTTCTAGTTGGGTTATAGATTCTGGTTCTAGTGCTCATTTGTGCACTACCATGCAGGGTCTAAAGGAAAGTAGAAGGCTGGCGGAAGGTGCGGTAACCCTTCGGGTTGGCAACGGGGCAAAAGTTGCTGCTGTGGCTGTAGGCACCTACCATCTGTGACTACCGTCTGGATTTAGTTTAATACTTAGAGACTGCTATTATGTACCTGTTGCTAGCAGAAATTTGATTTCTGTTTCATGTCTAGCACAGGAAGGTCATGTTTTTACATTTGACAAAGACTGCTGTTCTATTTATTTAAGAAATAAAATAGTCGCACGTGGTTTTATGATTGACAGTCTCTATCATTTACATATGGATGTATCTGTGAACGTTACCGAGCAAGAAGTGAGTGCCAAAGGATCCAAAAGATCCAGAGATGAGAAAAACCAAAGATATTTGTGGCACCTCAGGCTTGGCCATATTGGAGAAGACAGAATGAACAAAATGGATAAAGATGGGCTTTTAGGCTCATTGACTTCCGAGTCATATCCAGTTTGCGAGTCCTGCCTTCAAGGAAAAATGGCTAGACTGCCCTTTGTAGGACATGGGGAGAGGACCACTGAAATACTTATCCTAGTACATACAGATGTATGTGGCCCATTCGATGTGCTAGCCAGGGGACGTTATTCTTACTTCATTACCTTTACCGATGATTATTCGCGGTATGGGTATGTGTATCTTATGAGACACAAGTCTGAGTCTTTTGAAAAGTTCAAAGAGTTCAAGAATGAAGTAGAAAAACAAACTGGAAAACCTCTTAAGGCTCTTCGATCAGATCGAGGAGGAGAATACCTTAGTGGAGAATTCCGGGACTATCTCAAAGAAAACGGCATAGTCTCACAATGGACACCTCCGGGTACACCTCAACTCAACGGGGTGTCAGAGAGGAGGAATCGGACCCTGTTGGACATGGTCAGGTCCATGATGAGCTTCACTGATTTACCTATGTTCCTTTGGGGAGATGCCTTACTCACAGCGATTTATTTATTGAATAAAGTTTCCTCTAAATCCGTTCCTACTACACCGTATGAGATATGGCATGGTAAGAAACTAAGTCTGGGTCATCTCAAGATTTGGGGATATCCGGCCCACGTCAAGAGACTACAGGCGGACAAGTTAGAGGCTAGGACCATAAGTGCTCGTTTTATAGGATATCTTAAAGAGTCATTAGGATACAATTTTTACGTCTCAGAGGATCACAATGTGTTTGTGAGCCGTCATGCCATCTTCTTGGAAAATCAGTTTATCCTTGATAGAGGCAGTGGGAGGAAAATTGAGCTTGAAGAGAAAGTCTCTGAAAAGCAACGAGTCATGGATCCTATTGAACCCATTCATACAGAGCCAGTACACGATGTCCCTCAACCACCTCGTAGATCTAGTAGGGTCTCCCATCCTCCTGATAGATACTTTGGTATACTAGAAGAGGATACCGAGGAAATGTTCCTAGTGGGAGATAGGGATCGCATACAGGATCCCAAAACCTACAACGAGGCGATATCTGATATCGATTCCGAGAAACTGCTTTTCTGAATGGATATCTTGATGAAGATATCTATATGGAACAGCATTTGGGTTTCACTTCCAGTGATGGAGATCACAAGGTCTGCAAGCTGCAAAGGTCCATCTATGGACTAAAGCAAGCATCTTGGAGTTGGAACACTCGTTTCGATGACGCAATCAAAACGTTTGACTTCATCAAAAACGAAGAGGAACCATGTGTTTACAAAAAGGTTAGTGGGAGTGCTGTCGTTTTTCTCGTACTGTACGTAGATGACATTCTCCTGATTGGGAATGATATTCCCATGCTAACCTCGGTCAAGGTCTGGTTGTCAAAAGAATTCTCCATGAAAGACCTTGGGGAAGCATCCTAAATTTTGGGAATAAAGATCTATAGAGATAGATCTAAAAGGATGCTTGGCCTTTCACAGAAGATGTGCATAGAGGAGGTGCTGAAAAGGTTCAGCATGGAAAACTCCAAGAGGGGTCTCTTACCCCTAAGGCATGGAATTCATCTCTCCAAGAAGATGTGCCCCAACACATCTGAAGAGATTCAACGCATGAGCAAGATTCCCTATGCATCGGCAATAGGAAGCCTCATGTATGCCATGCTGTGTACACAACCTGATATAGCTCTTGCTGTGAGTGTCACAAGCAGATATCAGTCGGATCCAGGCAAAAAAGCACTGGATAGCTGTGAAAGAACAGTCTTAAGTACTTGAGAAGAACTAAGGACATGTTCTTGGTCTTTGGGAGAAGATCAGAGTTGAAGGTAGAAGGATGCACACATATTGATGATAGAAAGTCTACATCAGAATATGTGCAATTGTGGTTCAGTAAATTGGAAGAGTTCCAAACAACCGATCATTATAGATTCTACCTTAGAAGCTGAATGTTAAGCCGTATCTAAGGGTGCAGTGGAAACCTTCTGATTAAAAGTTAATTGCAGAGTTAGGTGTAATGTCATTAGATGCCATAACACTTTACTGCGATAACATTGGCACCATAGCACAAGCTATGGAGCCATGGTCTCATCAGAAATCCAAGCACATAGAGCGGCGCTTCCATTTCATACGCGACTATGATGTAGAGGTGCAGAGAGTAGACTCCGCGGATAACGTGGCAGACCCGTTCACTAAGCAGCTGAGTCAGCAAAAGACTGAAGCCCACCTTGAGAAGATGGGCCTAAGATATATGACAAATTGGCTTTAGTGCAAGTGGGAGATTGTTAGATGTATGCCCTAGAAGCCAATTTGGCTGACACATTGTTGATTCTAGGGACATAATTTTGTACTTGACTGTTTATTATTGAATAAATAAAAGGCATCTTTTCATTCATATTATTTATGTGTCTATGAATCGTCCAAGGAATTAATAAGATGATGATACATATTCTCAAGAGTTGAGAATTTGAGCCATGTATCATTGGTGATTAATTTCTAAATGCTCCTGATCAATGAATCATCACGAGGACGGTGATCGATCCGATCAGTGCACAGATCACTTTCCTTCTGGATGGACGAGACTTGAGTCCACAGTGTAGGGACACTGAAGTGATAGTGCAGGTGCTTGTTAGAGAACAAGGGTACTGAGCGTGACCAAGACAAGAAGTCACTTGGATGTCTATCCACTCGTCAGTGACTTGCTTGATGTTGCAGTAGTGTGACTGGTCCTTTGACCTGCGGTGCTTCGGCTACTCACAGTGAGGTTATTGTAGTTTGACTGCACACATACATGGTCTCTAGCCATATGGGTCCATGCAGTGTAGATTGGCTGCAGTAGGTTCACTGTAGGAGTAGGGTATGCACCTATAAGGAATCTATCGACCTTGATAGAAAAGGAGTGATCCTATGTGATTTGTTAGACTGAGTTCTAAGACCTTGGCCAGGGCAGTAATATAAAGTGAAAAAGAGTTTTCCACTATCGAACTCAAGTCGAACAAATCTTGACATATGACAGACGATGGGGTTTGACGAGTTGTCCATGACCTCCGTCCTGTAGGGATCCACGATAGTAGGACTGTATCACATGTTAACTGCACCTAGAGGTTCATCATTCCATTCTGCTGGGTGGCCACTACATGCTGCTAGGTGTCACTGGTGGATGGTGGGACTCATAGGGATTATCTTGATGATCGATAAACCCTAATGAGTTGAGTTGGAATCGTTCCAACCCATTGAAAGAAGTTTTCAATGATATTGAGATAGAGATCACAATATATCTCACTACCAGTCAGAATAGAACCTATGGGGTCACACACACTAGAAGTATTGACCGATCCGATGGTTGAAATCGTGATTAAGAATCACAAGTAATCAATTTGATTGATAAAGAAGTTGAAGAAGGAACAAAGGGAATTAATTAATTGGACTTGAAACAAGAATCCTACTTCGGGTAGGATACCTAGAGTCCTAATTGGATTAGGACTGGGAATCCTAGTTGGAGTAGGACTGGGATTCCTACTTGGGATAGGATTCCTAAAATCCTAATGAGATTAGGAGTTTTGAATTAAAATTGGATTCCTACTTGGAGTAGGATTCCTAGAGTCCTAATCGGATTAGGACTTCGGATTCAAATAGAGTCCTAATTGGATTAGGACTAAAATTAAACAAATCCTAATTGGATTAGGATTCCTTAAGTCCTAATTAATTAATAATCTAATGAATCAACATGACTCCTAATTGGATTAGGATTGAAGAGTTCAATTGAGTCATGATTCATTCAAGTCCTAATTGGATTGGGACTAGCATAGATTGAACCAAATTTGACTAATCCTAATTAGATTAGGATGAAACCATGAGAGAGGCACCTAATCCTCTTTGGAAGAGGATTAGGTTAACCAACTAAGAGGGGCATCAGCCCCTCTCCAATTGCTTAGGGCGACAAGAAGAGAGAAGGTGGCCGGCGCTCCAAAGAAAGAAGGCTGTCAAGGGCTCCTAACTTGTAGGAGCCCTTGATGCTTATAAAAAGGGACCTAGGGCCGGCGCCCTAGGTGTGTGCTCTCTTCCCCCTCTTGCTGCCGCCACCAGCCCCTCTCCTCTCTTAGTTCAGCCGCAAGCAAGGGAAAAGGATCTCCAAGTGTTGGCGGCCTCCTCCCCTTCCCTTCCTTCATCCAACGCAAGGAACAAAAGAAGGCTGCGTGGGGTTCTTTCTTCTTCCTCATCTTCATCCTTCTTCTTCCTCCTCTCAAGCACAATCAAGGGTTGATTGAAAGAGAGGAGATCAGCCATCAAAAGAAGTCTTTGCAAGGGAGCTAGCACCCCGGGAAGACAAGAAAGATTTGATCAGTCCTCTACTTCGTGTGGATACCCGTAGAGGCCGGACGTTTGAACGGCTTCAAGCGAACCCTCTTCCAAAACCACGAATTCAGATTTGCGGTGATCATCTACCCGCACAAGGTGAAGATTTGATCTTCCTAATAGTTTTAAAAGTTTTAATTCTTACCTAATTACGAAAGGTCTCGAAACAACGTTCATGCGATGAACGTCGAACCCGTGCATGCCGATTTCGCTGCCATCTGAAAAATTTTTGAAATATCAGCGGCATGGGCGGGTTCCCAACAGGATTATGCCTAAATTACTTTTGTGAATTTCTATTCGAATGCTTATTAGGCTTGTAGCTAATTTGCATGTTAATCCAAGAACGAAATAAACTATAAATAACCCTTGTTCCGATGTTAGTGGTGAATTTCTTGCCCTAGGTTTCCTCAAACTGATATCATTTTAATCGCATTTTCATTAAATTGCTTTGTTTAATAGTCATCACAAATTCATCCTTTTAAATATTTTTATTTTTAAGAAAACAACTATACCCCAATCCCTGTGGATCGATACCCGTAATCACTATCCAACCAGATACGTGCTATTGCGTGGTCTTTAAAATTGACTATCAATTTTTGGCGCCGTTGCCGGGGATTGCTAGCATAGTTATTTTTTAATAAAAAAATCAAAAAAAATAAAAAATAAAATAAAAATAAAACAACAACAATAATAGTAATAATAATAATTTATTATCTAAAATAAAATAAAAATATTTTCAATTATTTTTACTTTCCTTATCTCCTTTCTCTCTCTTACTAATTTTTGATTTTTTTTTTGGTATTATTTGATCAGGAATCGAGGAGAAAATTTGGGATGATCAAAAGGGAACTACTGGAAGAGAAATGCTGTAGAGGTTTGCTTAAAAAAAATTGCTGGGAAAATTTCCTTTGGTAACCTCTAAACCTTTCTTATTTAAATTAATTTTCCTTTTGTGGTGATTGTTTGATTTTAATTTCAGTAAAAGTGTGAATGCATGCTTGATACACATACACCAATTAATCCGCACATAGTAAAGGCAATCACCCCAACAAGATAAGAACTGGATTTTATCACCAGATTCTTGCCCAAATTAGGTGAATCAATTTTCACATAGCTATCACTTTGTCTAAAATCAATTAGACGTTGGCCCCTAGCGACATTCGAGCTTAATAGGATGAAGATGACCGAAAGTTGCACCAATTTCGCTCTGTGGTTCAGTTGATGTCTAGGCAAGATTTGTCCCAAGGGAGACAGTTCACCTGTTCGAGGTAAGTGGTTTTTAAGTGGGACTTTTGCGAACGCATCGTGACCCCCCCACTTACCTGGGAGCTTACCTGGTCAACTAAGTTCATTAGACCGGATTGGAGGCTTAGGTGCTCTCTTCAAACCAGTTAGGAGCTGTCTAGTGATTTTAGGGACATACTAGAATTTTATGTGTTTTTTCTTTTTAATGCATGCTTGATTGTACTTAACTGATCAGAAGAGTATTAGTGTATGCTAGGGTGTCGTTCCAGATCTCCTGAATTAGTACCTTTCGATTCTGAAATAGAGCATTCTATTAGGGCCCTTCGAGCTGAAATCCGCACCTATAGAACCATAGGATCTGCTCCACTTATAGAGATGGTTGAAGAACAACCCAAACTCCTAAAGGAGTACTTCACTCCTTCCATTTATACCTCTCCATCTTGTATTCGACTACCTGATACCACCGCTGCTACACATTTTGAAATTAAGTCTAGTGTCATCCAAATGCTTCCCTCTTTTTATGGACTCAACAATGAAGATCCATATAAACATTTGGATGAGTTCCTTGAGATCTGCACTACTGTCAAAATTCAGAACTTCACTGACGATGCTCTGAAACTTAGGCTATTCCCTTTTTCTCTTAAGGATAGAGCTAAGCAGTGGCTTCATTCATTAGAAGCCAATTCCATTCTTTCATGGGCTCAAATGCAACATGAATTTCTAAAAAAAATATTTTTCCATAGGAAGAACAAACCAATTTAGGCGTGCTATCACGAGCTTCTCCCAATCTGACGGGAAAGAATTTCATGAAACTTGGGAAAAATTTAGAGACTTACTCCAAAAATGCTCAAATACCCAAATGGCAATTAGTGCAATGTTTCTATGACGGATTGACTGAACGAAACCGTCAGATGATCGATGCCGCATGCGGGGGTACTTTCATGCTTAAAAGCGACCATGAGGCATGGCAATTATTTGAAAACCTTAATGAAAATTCTCTCCACCATGCTTCCTCTGCTCGTCAAGCACCCCCGAGTTCTCAAAGAAAAGGGACCATATATGAAGTTAGCCAGTCCATAGGTCTATCTGACAAAGTAGATGCACTATCCCGCAAGTTGGACCAGCTAATGTCTAGAGAACAGCTTCCAAACTTTCCCCAAGCACAAGTTTGTGCTCTCTGTTCTAGCCCGTCTCACCCTATTCATGAATGCCCTTCGGCAGCTCAATTTTCTGAATTTGTGCAAGAACAAATAAATGCTGCCCAAACACAGTCCCGACCGGGTAATGATCCATATTCTAACACTTATAACCCAGGATGGCGTAACCATCCAAATTTCTCCTGGAAGCAGCAAACTTTCAATACCTCCCAGCCTTATTCCCAAAACTTTCAACCGTTCCAGAATGTTCATCCAAACCGTCCTCCTACTCACTATTCACAATTTCAACATGTCCCTCCTCCAGCACCCCAAAGAGATATGACTTTTGAGCAAAAAGTTTTGACTGCCCTTCAAGGACTCGAAGCCAATACACAATTGTTGCACTCCCACACTCAGTCTATTGCCAAATTAGAAAACCAGCTAGGGCAGCTAGCAAGTGCACTAAATAAAAGAGAGGAAGGCAAGATTCCAAGCCAACCAGTGAGTAACCCGAGAGGGCAGTACATGGCTCAAGAGACTCACCCGAATGATGTTCACCATGAACAAGCTAATTCCATGACTACCTTAAGAAGCGGACGCGTAGTGGACAATAAGGTTGGAGAAAAAGAACATAAGAAAAATGAAGACAGGAGTGTGACTGTACCTAAAGAGAATCCATCTAGTCCAGTATCGACCACACCTCTAACACCAAAGGCCCCTTTTCCTCAATGTCTGAAAGCACCTTCTCCCTTCGGCATGAAAGGAACTTCATTGGAAGAAATAATGGAGGTATTCAAACAAGTCAAAATCAACCTCCCTCTCCTTGATGCCATAAAACAAGTTCCATCGTATGCCAAATTTCTCAAAGACTTTTGTACCCAGAAACGAAAATCTAGGACACATGTGCCTAAAAAGGTCTTCCTAACTGAACAAGTGAGCTCCATCCTCCAGCACAAAACCCCTCCTAAGTTCAAGGATCCTGGTGCACCTACCATCTCTTGTGTGGTAGGAGACAATTCCATTAATCGAGCACTATTAGATTTAGGGGCAAGTGTGAACCTTCTGCCTTATTCAGTCTACGAGAAGTTCGGATTAGGTGAACTAAAGCCTACTTCGGTGTCCCTGCAATTGGCTGATCGATCTGTTAAAATACCACGAGGAACAATTGAAGATGTCCTAGTCAAGGTAGATAAATTTTATTTTCCAGTCGATTTCATCGTCCTTGATATGGAACTTGTGCCGAACCTTAAGAAACAGATCCCTATGATTCTTGGTCGTCCCTTCTTAGCTACAGCCAATGCATGTATTAACTGTAGAACTGGAGTGATGGATATATCTTTTGGGAACATGAAAGTTAAACTAAATGTATTTCATGCCTCTGATCAACCTGCAAGGGAAGATGAGTGCTTCCTAGTTGACAAAATGGACGATCTTGTAGAAGTAGCCCTTCCTTATATTCTGGCAGATGACCCTTTGGAAGCATGTTTAGCCCATTTTGACATTGATAACTTTGATTTAGACAAAGCCATAGAAGAAGTCAATGTCCTGCTCGACAATCCGTCTCCCACGAATTCTCATCCTTGGCGAACCCGATATGAACCTCTTCCTACCCTTTCTAGTACGCCACAGTGCCCCTCCATCGAGTCCCCTCCCAAACTTGAGTTAAAGCCACTTCCGGTAACACTTAAGTATGCTTTTCTAGGACCAGAAGACGCCCTACCTGTGATCATTGCGGCTGACCTGTCGAACAAACAGGAAAGTCGACTTTTGAGCGTGCTAGGAGAACATAAACATGCAATTGGATGGTCCGTATCCGATCTGAAAGGGATTGACCCATCTATTTGCATGCATCGCATTCACCTAGAAGACGATGCGAAACCTACCCGTGAAATGCAACGGAGACTCAATCCAAACATGAAAGAGGTAGTCAAAAAGGAAGTAGTGAAGTTGCTAGATGCCGGAATCATTTATCCTATCTCTGATAGCAACTGGGTGAGTCCGACTCAAGTAGTACCAAAGAAGTCGGGCATTACTGTGGTTGAAAATACAGAAGGAGAGTTGATGCCCACACGCACGACCACTAGCTGGCATGTTTGCATTGACTATAGAAAGTTAAACTCCATGACTAGGAAGGACCATTTTTCTTTGCCCTTTATTGACCAAATATTGGAAAGGTTAGCCGGTCAGAGTTTCTACTGTTTCTTAGATGGTTATTCTGGATATAACCAAGTGGCAGTGTATCCCGATGATCAAGAGAAAACCACTTTCACATGTCCATTTGGGACATTTGCGTATAGGAGAATGCCATTTGGATTATGTAATGCACCTGCGACATTTCAACGATGCATGATGGCAATTTTTTCTGACATGATAGAAAAATTTTTGGAAGTATTCATGGACGATTTTTCAGTTTTTGGCCCCTCATTCGATGATTGTCTCAATAATTTAGCCCTAGTTCTGAAAAGATGTAAGGAGACCAATCTAGTGCTAAGTTGGGAAAAGAGCCATTTCATGGTTCAAGAGGATATAGTCTTGGGACACATTGTGTCAAAAAAGGGTATTGAGGTAGATAAAGCAAAAGTTGATCTTATTTCTAATCTTCCTCCACCCAAATCTGTGAAACAAATCCGTTCTTTTCTTGGCCATGCTGGTTTTTACCGTCGCTTCATTAAAGACTTCAGTAAAATCTCTAGACCCTTGTGCAATCTTCTTGCCAAGGATACACCCTTTGTCTTTGATGAAGCATGTAAAGAGGCCTTTGAAAAACTTCGATCTAAGTTGTCTACAGCACCTGTCATACAACCTTCAAATTGGAACCTTCCATTTGAACTTATGTGTGACGCTTCTGACTATGCCATTGGGACGGTTTTAGGGCAACGGCTAGAGAAGTTACCTCATGTCATCTACTATGCTAGTAAGGCACTCTCAGATGCACAATTGAATTACACCACTACTGAGAAAGAATTACTAGCTGTAGTATTTGCTTTGGACAAATTTCGGTCCTATCTCTTAGGGTCCAAGGTTATTGTGTTTACTGATCATTCTGCTCTCCGGTACCTTCTTTCGAAGAAGGACACCAAGCCACGTCTAATTCGATGGATCCTGTTGTTATAGGAATTTAATCTAGCAATACGTGATAAGAAAGGTACCACAAATGTTGTAGCAGACCATTTGTCTAGAAGCCTTCTCGAGCCTCCTCATAGCATTTCACCACTTCATGACTCCTTTCCAGATGAACAATTATTTGAGGTACAACAGGTGAGAACACCATAGTTTGCCAACATAGTGAACTATCTTGCCATAGGACAAATTCCCGATCATTGGTCCAAGCAGGATAAGGATCGATTCTTTTCGCAAGTTAAGTTCTACTTTTGGGATGACCCTGATCTATTTAAGTACTGCCCAGATCAAGCAATCCGTCGATGTGTGCCAGAATGTAAATTTCAGAGTATTCTTAATTTTTGTCACACCCAAGCCTGCGGGGAATATTTTGGGGGTAGAAAAACTGCAGCTAAAGTCTTACAAAGTGGATTTTATTGGCCCTCATTGTTCAAAGATGCTCACAATTTTTGCCAGACTTGTGAGCGATGCCAGCGAATAGGTACAATCACCCGTAGAGATATGATGCCACTTAACCCCATTTTAATTATAGAAATTGTTGATGTCTGGGGTATTGATTTCATGGGTCCTTTTCCGCGTTCTTTTGGTTTTGAGTACATTCTTGTCGGGGTAGATTCTGTCTCGAAGTGGGTAGAAGCTGTTGCCACTAGGACTAATGATCATAAGGTTGTGGTTAAGTTCTTACAAACAAATATTAGTCGCTTTGGCACACCCCGAGCTATCATTAGTGATGGGGGATCACATTTCTGCAACCGATCTTTTGAAGCTTTGGTTCGCAAGTATTCAATCACCCACAAAGTTGCCACCCCGTACCATCCCCAAACAAGCGGGCAAGTTGAAGTTTCCAATAGGGAGATAAAACACATCTTAGAGAAAATAATATGCCCTGATAGAAAAGATTGGTCTCAGAGGTTAAACGATTCTCTCTGGGCTTATCGTACTGCCTATAAGACTCCTATTGGCATGTCTCCCTATCGACTGATTTTTGGAAAAGCTTGCCACCTACCGGTAGAGCTTGAGCATAGAGCTTTTTGGGCCATTAAGAAGTTTAACTTTGATATGGCAGCAGCTGGTTCTAACCGAAAACTTCAACTCAACAAGCTTGAAGAGTTACGCAATTAGGCATATGAAAATGCCAAAATTTACAAGGCAAGGACTAAGGCTTTTCATGACAAATCCATTAACCGTAAGTCTTTCGAGCCTAATCAAAAGGTTTGGCTATTCAATTCTAAATTGCGTCTCTTCCCTGGTAAACTTCGCTCTAGGTGGGATGGTCCCTTTTTAGTTAGAAAGGTTTTTCCTCATGGTGCGGTAGAAATTCAGAACATCAGTGATGGTCGTGTCCTGAACGTTAATGGTCAAAGACTGAAATCTTATATAGAGTGTGTTACAGATGGACAGTTAATTGAATCCCTTGATTTGATGGATCCTATTTATCAGGATAATTAAGGATGCACTGCGTCTGGCTGAAGATGTTAAACTTAGCGCTTGTTGGGAGGCAACCCAATTTTCATAGGTTATTTTTGCACATTTTTTTTTTCGCATTTTTTAGGTGTCCTCATATTACTGATGCAACTAAGGTACAATGCTTCTATCCTCCATATATGCATCATATTTTCGTCCACAATAAAATAACAAAAAAATAAAAAAATTATATAATATTATTACAAAAAAACAACATTGAGGACAATGTCTGATCTAGGTTGGGGGTATAGGATTCGAATTTTTGAAAAAATTCTTCGCATTTTCGCATTTTTGAAGACATTTTTCAAATCTTAAAAAAAAATAAATTAAAAAAAAAACCTAATTTCTATGCCTTAGTGCTGAAATGATAAATGCACAAAGTATATAAAATCTAAACGACCAATGATTAGTCAGGAGTAAGATAATTTGAGTTCTTTTTATTAAAAGTTCTTTTAGTGAGTTGTAAAATAATTTTTACTTTGGAATTTCACAACACACATGGCCTGCACTTCTAAGGGTTAGATTCAATATTATGTTGTTAAATCTGGTAGCAACTTTGAGTCCTGATGAATCACACCTATCTAATTCACCATGATCTCATTAAAAAAAAAAAGAGAAAAAGAAAAAAGCGGTGAATTTAGTCAGGTACATCGAAAAGGGTTACCTATTGTCAAAGGTAAGCAGGCTTGTATGAGAAACCCGAGCATAGGTCCGTAGGGGAGTCTTGATGCCCAACACCTTATGCCATCTGGTGTGGGAGTTGTTGACTGAATGCTCGCTACACGGAGGAATCATTACAAGAGTAAAAGTGCATAATTTATAAAATTGAAAAAAAAATTTTGAAAAAAAAGAAAGAAAGAGAAAATAATATTAACCTTGAAAAAGACGATAGTGTGAAAGCCGTCATTGTAAAAAATCGAGTAAACTGGAATATTACAGATAAAGCCCATGAGGTATTAAAGTAAACATCCACAACTCTCGAAATCTTGCAAGATAGGATGATTTTGAATCAGTGATTAGGTCTTATTTGACCAATTCTTGGAAACTACTAACTTTAGCAGTATTTTGGAGAATCTATATCCTTAGCTTGTGTATGGTCCAGATATCACCGAGCACCCAAGTATAAATAAGTCTTACAACTCCTTAACAGAAATTTAATGACTTCAACTTAAGTTGCATACTGACCTAGGATTTGGGCTGACTAAAACTTTGTGTGCTTTTGAAATTCTTGGCACTTATGCATTTGAAATTAGATTTTATAAAACAATAAAATAATTTTTTAAGTAGAGACAGCAGTTTGTGGGTATCTGAGCCGGAAACCCTCACGAGACAAAACTCGTCCACTAGGGCCACCTAGGGGTTTAAAGCCTTATTGCATACGGTAAATGCAATCGCGATTCCTGCGAAAGTGATTTAGTTTTTATTTTGCTCGAGGACTAGCAAAATGCAGGTTGGGGGGTGTGATAAGTGCTAAATAATGCATAAATTAACCTTTTATTCATAGCACTTATCACTATTTTAATTTGCATATTTCGTAAATTTAACCATAAAATATGTGTTACCATCATCATTGCATTTTAATAATTATCAGAGGTAATTTGAGTTGATTTAATTTTTTAATGGTTGAGTCTAATGGATGCAGGTCAAGTCGAATTGATTTAGGATGATCTCTGAACCCAAATCGCATGCACCCCGCAAATCAAGACCCTCTGATTCAGTCACCTAATTTTCTTTCGACTCGTTCCAACTCTTTCTTCACATGATCCAATTTTAATCTCAAAAACAATAAAATCCCTTCAATTATTTGTTTCTCAGATCTCAAAGCATACCATCTAGTTGCACGGATCCTAAAGCCATTTCCCAACTCTTCAACTCCTCATATCTCGCTCTTCCTCCCCGAGCACCACGGAAGAGCTTTTCTTCCGGATATCACATTTCCATTTCCATGTCATTCCTCCCGTCCGGATAGACTCCATCGCCCATGAAATCCAACCCGTCCCAGCTTCCCTGTTCTGACTTAATCCATCCCAGCATCCTTATCTTTCTCCACGGCCGAATCCAATCTTCATCTTCATCTCCCCATTCTGTGGATCACGCCCAGCTCATCTTCTCCACGTCCACGATTCATTCTTCCGCTTCTTCCCAGATTTTTTATTCCCTGCCGCATTGTTCTCCCAGCAAAGCATTATCTTCCCGTTCTGGTATCCATCTTCTTTCAACCCCTGTGATCCCAGCCGAGATCCTCTCGGTTCATGGATTGTATTCCATCTCTCAACCGAGATCCCCATGTCCACGAACAAACTCCTCTGTTCACACTTCCAGCCGTTCCAACCTTCGCATGATAAACTCAAATCCTCATCTCCTCCGCATCCGTTCCCAACCAGCATCTAAGCCTATCTCGTCCATACTTCGGTCATCCAAGATCTTCATTTCTTCCCAACCAAAACCAAATCGGAATAGAGTATCCAGCCATCTTCCATTCCCCTATTTCGGGAATAATCTCTTCCGAATCTATCCCAACATCCTTCCGGACTAATCCCAGCAAACTTCCCAAGCTTATCCCCTGTTTCGGAACCAACTCTCATCCCGCTTGTGATTCCCTGCATCCCAAAGCAGAATCCCATGATCCACGGGATGAACCCAAATCCAATTCTTCCAGCATCTCCTCTCAGCCGAGAACACCACCCCCCTGATCCCAGCCTCAAAACAGAGTTCATCCATATCCCACGGATCTCCCAGCTCATCCCCTACTCACAGATCCATCCAACTTTGATCCCCTGCAGCCAAGGATCAAGCCGACTTCATCCCATTCCGATCCTAGCTCCCATTCGTCCACGTCCGCAGCCTCCTTCCGAGGAAAACCAGCAACCATCCAATGACCGGATCAGCTTGACAACATCTCCCATCATCCGCGGAAGAGAGGAAGCCTCCACGAGTTTATCCAACGATCGGATCAACCACAGAAAAGGAAGAGAGAGAGGGGACGCCGAGCCTATAAAAGAAGTCAAGCTTGAAGAGGAGAAGCCATTCTCTCCTCCGTTCCATTCTTCTTCCTCCATTATTCCCTCACAGGCCAAATCCCACGGGAAGAAAGAAACAAAGAAGGGAGAGAAGAGTTTTGGATATTTTGGGAATGATTTCCCAAAGAAAAAGATGATGATGTGCTGAGAGGGAGTTCTTCAATGGAAGTCGCCAGAGGAAGAAAGAAAGAAGAGCTGGTCGCGATGGAAGTCTTCTCCACTGCTACGGCTGTTCAATTCTCCATGCAGGGCTGATCTCCTCACTAGGGCTGGATGCAGCCCTAACAAAGGGACACGGGTTTTATATTTTATTTTATATTCTTGGGGTTGTATGAACTTATTGTTTTTAATGGATATCTTCTTTTGAATCATATTTAATTTCTGTGATTTTAAGTATAATGTTCGTACAACTGTTCTTCATGATCACTAGATAAATATAAGATAGTCCATGCTTAAGGAAGATGCAGTGTCCTACCACATTAGTTTAGGATAGACATTTCATGCCAACTGAAGATGGATTATGCCTAAATTACTTTTGTAAATTTCTATTTGAATGCTTATTAGGCTTGTAGCCAATTTGCATGATAATCCAAGAACGAAATAAATTATAAATAACCCTTGTTCCGATGTTAGTGGTGAATTTCTTGCCCTAGGTTTCCTCAAACTGATATCATTTTAATCGCATTTTCATTAAATTGCTTAGTTTAATAGTCTTCACAAATTCATCCTTTTAAATATTTTTATTTTTAAGAAAACAACTATACCCCAATCCCTGTGGATCGATACCCGTAATCACTACCCAACCAGATACGTGCTATTGCGTGGTTTTTAAAATTGACTATCAGTAACAGCAATCCAAGAAGCCAAGGACTTGAACAAGCTGCCACTTGAGAAGCTTCTTGGATCCCTTATGATGCATGAGCTCACGATGAAACAACACAGCGAAGAAGAATCCTCTCATAAGAAAAAGGTAATAGCCCTCAAATCTACTTCTTCTAACAAAGATTCATCTTGCAGTAGCAGCAGCGAAGAAGAAGATAATGAGGGAGACGATGATGAGGCTCTTCTCGTGCGAAAGTTCAGAAAATTCATCAACCGGAAGAAATCCTTTCATCAGAGGAGAGGTCCCTCAAGTTCCTACAACAAGGATAAAGGTAAGGAAAGGAAAAATGAAGGAATCGGATGCTATGAATGCAAGAAGCCGGGACATTTCAGAGTTGACTGTCCCTTACTGAAGAAGAGCAGCAAATATAAGAAAAAGAAAGTCCTCGTCTCCACTTTGACGGACTCCGATTCATCATCATCATCATCGGATGAGGAACAAGAGGAAAAGGCCAACTTTTGTTTTATGGCGAATGAAAATGAGGTAACATCTGAAACGCATTTAGATTTTACCTTTGATGAATTGTATGATGCTTTTAATGAACTACTGGATGAATATAAGATAATAAATCTTAAGAATAAAGAACTAAAACTAACTAATCAATCTCACTTCCATAAATACGATAAATTAATTAAGGACAAGGATTTTATCATTAAAGAAAATTTAGAACTTAAAACAAACAACCAAATATTAATTCAAAAAACTAATACCTTAATTAAAGATAACGAAAAACTAACCAAAAAAATTTCAGAACTTAAAAACGGTAAACAAACTATAAAAGCTAATCTCACAAAAGACTTAAACATACTGAAAACAGAAAAACAAAAGCTAATAAAAGAACATGAAAAATACAAACCTATTGTTGAAAAGTTTATATATAGCTCTGAAAAATTGGAAATGATACTTAATAATCAACGAGCTGTATTTAATAGAGCTGGTTTAGGGTATAAACCTAAGAATAAGCAAAAGCTCCTTAAAAATTTCTTTATGAAAGCAGGGAAAAGTAAAACTAAGAATATAACCTATTTTTGCTGTAGAAAAGTAGGACATAAAGCTAATGTGTGTGACCATAGGAAAGTAGAAGCTAAAAGAAAAATTAAAAAGGTTTGGATTCCAAAAAGAACCAACATTACTAACCTTAAAGGATCCAAGAAAACTTGGGTACCTAAAATTATATGATTTCCTTGTGTAGGAGTGTCTTGCAGCCAAAGTCGACAAAAACTATTGGTACTTTGATAGTGGCTGCTCAAGACACATGACGGGTGACAAGGAGCAATTCTTCACTCTAGAGCCTAAAAAGGAAGGTGCTGTGATATTTGGAGACAATAACCAAGGTCACATCGTTGGTATAGGTAAAGTACAAATCACCTCTTCAACCTTTGTTGATAATGTACGATTTATAGATGGTCTTAAGCATAACGTAACTCAATTATGTGATAGAGGTTTTGATGTTCTGTTTAAGCCATGTGATGAGAGCACAAAAGTGCGATTTATACATCACTTAAATTAATATTATTGCTAATAAATAATGATAAAAGTGTTGCATTAATATTATAATTTTGTGGTGCAAAGGTTATTGTAAATCAAGAGTTTAAATGCGCATTTTGTATAGTTTGGGATAAGGCATGGCTCCAAGCCTAATGATGTTAGGAGCATAATTGAACTTGGCCAAGCACATTTGCACCGGAGCTACACATGTCTACATGCCATAGCCTCTTCCCATGACACATGCCCAAGATCCTGCTGCAGCCCTCATCCATTACCATCTTCAGCATACCGTGAGCTCCCGGATTCGTGATTTGATCTCAGAGGCTTCCCAGCATCCGCTCCTCCTCGAGTCCATTCACAACCCGATCAACGCTCCCATGCTTCAGCCCGTAATCATCTCCCAGCATCAGCGTCGGATCCGGCCGTTTCTAGCATTCCGTGAATCCTCCCAGCGGCCATCCGGAAGAGATCACGCGCCTCCCAGCTTCCTCCATCTCCATTCCCGAGCGTGCGACCCCGTATCAGAGCCTCCTCCGATCCTGCTGCATCTCCTAGCTGATTCACAGCCGGAACTCACGTCCGAGCATCCCACGGCCAGCCAGGATCCGCCTACCCCGCATTCTCAGCAGCGGACTTCTAGCCTTCCCGCATTTCATCCATAGCGCGTCGTCCTCACCCGAGATCAGCATCCATGATCCTCTCACAACGATCTCCCAGCATCCGCAATCAGCTCCCGAGCATCTCTGTGCATCCATTTGAAGAAGATCGGGATTCATGCCAAGCCTCCACACCTCAGTCTCCTCCGGCCATCCGCGATCACCGCCCAGCCGTCCGCCTCCTCCACAGCATCCGCGACTTCATCCTTCCAACCTCACGCGCCCAAGATCAGCCGTTCGCATTGATCTCCAACGCATCCCCAAGATCCATAGAGGGGGGAGATGGTATAAGAGGTAGTCGGCTGAGAAAGGGGAGGGGGGCCATCGAAGAAGAAAACAGGAGGAAGAACAGGGGTGCCGGCTATTGCGGTTGAGGGAAAAGAGAAGAAGGAAACAGGGTATGCCCTGTTTCCGAAAAGAAAAAGAAAAAGAAAAGGAGTAAGAGAGGGAAAGGCTAGAGAGGGAAAGGCTAGTGTTTTTGTAATGGGAGGCTAACACCTTTGGTCAAGGGTGATGGAAGAACCCTTGATAGTTTGCTTTCTTCAAGTAAATTCTGAACGATTATTTTCTTTGATTTACATCTATTATATGCTCTTGGGTTGTTCACTTATTTGTTAGACAGATCGTGTACGGTTTATATTTATTGATGCATGGGTTGTTTCGATTTTTGATTTATCGTAGACGTAACCGGCACGATAAATACTTGAATGTTGAATTCATGTTTTCAAAGTATATATTCCATGCTTAGAACTATTCTATCTAATTAATCCTTAATCAAGAATCGCAAAAATTTAATTGTTGAAAATAACATTATCAAGGGGGAATCCAGATCCCTAGCCTTCTCTATATTCTTGAATGTTGTTTCATTATCTATTATTCTCTGCTTTTAATTTTTTGAAGATCAACTAAAAATTACATCTAAAAATTACGCTAATAATCTATAGATCGTTCCCTGAGAAATCGACCTCAGACTTCCGAGTTATACTACTTGTGCGATTCTCCTGCACTTGGAAGAACAGTTTTATTTTTGCACCAAGTTTTTGGCACCGTTGCCGGAGAATGGCTGAGTTATTAGTATAATTTTAGATTTAATTTTTACCTTAGTAGTTAGTATTTTTCTTTTGAAAAAAAAAATTAAATCTTACTACTATTTTTAATTCCCTGCACAGTCTGCATCAAACTCTGATATCATAGAAATTAGCCGTCTGATTTGACTCAAATTTGGTCAGCTAGTGCAAGACACATTGTTCAATAATCTGAACGATCTGATTGACATTCTAACATTTTTAAGACCATCAGATTAATACGAAACCTTGCTGCTTTCTACTTTGAATTTTCTGTATTTAATTTTTTTAGAATAAAAAATTTATTGTTATCATATCTTATTAACCCTTGTTGATAATTGAAAATTGAAAAAAAAAACTTTAAGAAAAGATCAAGTGTGATCATTCAAAATTAGAAAAAGAGGAAAAACCTAAAATTTTAAAAATTTTAAATTTCAAATTTCAGAATTTAAATTTCAAACGTCAACTCATAAAATTTAAAAAAAAAATAAATAAATAATTTGCTTGATCACCTATTCAATGAAATTTAATGTCATGTCATAAAACATTAAAAAAAAAAATCCCTTGATTGTTGCATATAGTATAAGGCATCAACATAAAATATTTTAAGGGCAGAACCCATTTAAAAAGATAAGGTCGGGATTTCATCACTCGTCCTTAGCGCAAAAATCACCCCAATGCATAAATATCCTAAGCTTAACTAAAATCAACTAGACGTTGGCCCCTAAGTATTGGCGACGCCCTGCACCGAAACCCACTCACACCGGTACAACCACCAACGTCGGACAAGCAAAGAGAGAAGCAAACGGATAAGCACTCTCTCGCTCCCTCGACACCGGACTCAAGGATCACTGCTTCGCTTCCGCTACGAAGGGCAAAAGATTACCCCGTGGTTTCAATAGGGTAAAACACTTGAGCACCGCAGCGGATTATCAAACCAAAGAAAGAAGAAATAGGAAGAAAATAGCAAAGCAAACACAAAGATGTAACGAGGTTCGGCTACAAGTAGCCTACGTCCTCTACCGCTCCAAATCTCAATTAGGATGAACAGATTACAGAGATAGCACACATCCGAACGATCACACGCGATCACTCTACAAGAGATTCACACAGAATTCCCCTTGCACAAGAAGTAGGATCCCAATCCTCTTCTTCTCTAGAACCCTAGCCGCACAAAACAAAAGTCTCTCTCAAAATATCCTTGAATATCTCTACTCCTAGGGCTCTCATGAGTCCTATATATAGTCTCAAGACCTTCAGATGATCATAGCCGTCGAAACGCTACCAAAAAACACCAAAAGAAAATCGTCCGTACGATTTTCCGCGAGCCCGAGTCGACTCGGCTGTGGTTCGAGTCGACTCTGGCACGTCTGGACAAAACTGGCACGATCTAGGGTCGACTCGACTGTAGCTCGAGTCGACTCGACGATGCTTCGAGTCGACTCGACTGTAGCTCGAGTCGACTCTGACAGTCCAGACAGAAACATGGTTTTCTCGGTCTTCTGGTCTTTCTCCTTCCGGGTCGACTCGACTGTTCCCGAGTCGACTCGACTGTTCCCGAGTCGACTCGACTGTAGCTCGAGTCGACTCCGACAGTCCGTCAGACAAAATTATGCAGAATTGATTCTCCTTCAATTCTCTTCATCACCAATGGTCTCCACATACCCCAACAATCTCCCACTTGGAGACCTTGGGTATATCCTCTTGTTACTTGGCTCTCCTCTGTGCTCCCACTGAAACTGAATCATCCTAGTGAGATAGGTACGATGCCTCCTCAACGTCTTCAAGCATGAAGACCAGCAGAAGCTGAACAACTCCTCAGCTTCTCCACCGTGACGACCTTCGTCAACATATCTGCAGAATTCTGACTTGTATGAATCTTCTCCAACTTGACGAGTCCCTGCTCGAGCAATGACCTCACGAAGTGGTACCGTATGTCAATATGCTTCGTCCTTGAATGGAAAGCTGAATTCTTTGCCAGATGAATTGCACTTTGACTATTTGAATATAACATGCAATCCTTCTGCTCCTTCCCAAGCTCCTTCATCAAGCCTTGAAGCCATATTAGTTCCTTGCACGCCTCTGTGGCTGCCACATACTCCGCCTCCGTAGTCGACAATGCAACAACTGGTTGCAACCTGGAAATCCAACTGACGGCTCCACTGCCCAAGGTGAACAAGTACCCTGTCGTGCTCCTCCTGCCGTCCAAGTCCCCTGCCATGTCTGAGTCCACAAAGCCCTGTAACCGGATCTCAGAACCTCCATAGCACAATGACATGTGCTCCGTGCCTCTCAGATATCTCAATATCCATTTGACCGCACGCCAATGCTCCAAGCCTGGGCAGCTCATAAAGCGACTCACAGGTTTAAGTGGGCACCTAGTGGTGTGCCAATAGGTTTGGCACCCTCCATGCAGAATCTCTTGAGTACTCGGCTGATGTACTCTGCCTGAGATAGTCTGAGGATATGTTTAGATCTATCTCTGCTGATCCGCATCCCAAGGATCTGTTTCGCTGCTCCTAGATCCTTCATTGCAAATTTTCTTGACAGCTTCAGCTTCAATTTTGCAATCTCATGCATGCTAGCTCCTGCAACTAACATGTCATCAACATATAATAGCAAGATAATGTAATATGTACCGAAGTCCCGGAAGTAGCAAGATAATAGCAAGATAATGTAATATGTACCGAAGTCCCGGAAGTAATAGCAAGATAATGTAAGATAATAGCAAGATAATGTAATATGTACCGAAGTCCCGGAAGTAGCAACAGTGATCCTCCTGACATCTCCTGACTATCGAACTTGAGATACCATTGCCTGGGCGCCTGTTTCAAACCATAGAGGCTTTTCTTCAATTTGCAAACCAAGTCACCCGTGCCAGCTGCAACGTATCCCTCCGGCTGCTGCATATATATCTCCTCATCGAGATCTCCGTGAAGAAAAGCCACCATGCTCAGCACTGCCCGAATAGAACTCATCTTCACTACAGGAGAAAAGATCTCCGTGAAGTCGATACCTGCTCTCTGCTGAAATTTTTTTACAACCAGCCTGGCCTTGTACCGTTTCTTCCCATTCTGCTCTTCCTTCAGCCTGTAAACCCATTTGTTTGACAGTGCTTTCTTCCCCTTGGGCAGATCCACCAAATCCCACGTTTGATTCTGCTCCAATGACTCCATCTCATCATCCATGGCCAACTCCCACTCCTTCCTAGTATCAACCTCCAATGCCTCCGTGAAGCATTCAGGTTCGCCATTATCTGTGAGCAGCAAATAACTAAGAGTCCCATCATATCTTTGAGGAGGCTTCCCATGAGTACTACGAGTGGACCTTCTTAGTTGTGGAAAGGGTGCCAATACTTCAGGTTCTTGCTCTGACTGAGTCTTCTGACCAGAATTTGTAGACTCCTCTTCAGGATCCATAAAACACGGCTCAACAGGTTTTGTTTCTGATTCAGTGCTCTGCTGCATTTTCTCATTAAATACCACATCATTACTACGAATGATCTTCCTGTGTTCGGGATCCCAAAACCGATACCCAAACTGTTGACCTCCGTATCCAACGAAAATGCACTTCTTTGATTTGGCGTCTAGTTTGCTTCTTTGACTGGAATCAACATGGACATAACTGGTACAACCGAATACTCGTAAGTGCGCCAAATCAATCTTCTTCGCTGTCCATGCTTCCTCAGGAATCCCAAATTCAAGTTTCTTTGATGGCCCTCTGTTGATCAAGTAGGCAGCAGTGTTAACTGCTTCCGCCCAAAACTGCTGTGGCAATCCAGCATGTATCCTCATACTCCTGGCACGCTCATTAATTATTCTGTTCATCCTTTCAGCAACTCCATTTTGTTGTGGTGTCCCTGGAATTATCCTCTGCCTGACGATCCCAGCCTCTGCACAGTAGTCCTCAAACTCCCTGCTACAATACTCACCACCGTTGTCTGATCTCAGGCATTTTAACCTCCTTCCTGTCTCGAGTTCTACCATTGCCTGCCATCTCCTGAAGACCCCAAATACCTCTGACTTGTGCTTCAAGAAGAACACCCAAAGCTTCCTGGTAGCATCATCAATAAAAGTAACATAGTACTGAGATCCACCAATGGAAGAAATCGGTGCAGGCCCCCACACGTCCGTGTGCACGAGATCTAGCTTTTCTTGCTTTCGAGGTTTACCTTCTTTGTTGAATGAAACACGCTTCTGCTTTCCGAGAATACAATCCTCACAGAAGCCATCTCAACACTCCTGAGACCCTGCAGCTTTCCCAACTGGTGCATCACCTCCAGTCCCTGATAACTCATGTGCCCAAGTCTGCAATGCCATAACTTGGCGTCCACATCTGCTGCAGCAACTCCAATAGAGTTCTCCGTGTCGTTGGCGATATAAAGTGTCCCAACCTTCTTGCCACTAGCCACCATCAACGAACCCCTGGATATCTTCCACTGATCAGCTGTGAAAATAGTCTTGTACCCCTGGCTCGCCAACTGTCCAACAGAAATCAGATTCCTCTGCAGTTGAGGCACGTGCCGTACGTCCTCAAGCTCAAGTAAAGATCCAGAAATCAACTTCACTTCCGCGCTTCCCCTTCCTTGTATGGTGCAAGGCTCTCCATCCCCTAAGTAGACTTTGCCGAAGTCTCCCTTCTCATATCCTCCAAGAAGCTTCCGTTGGGATGTAGCATGGAAAGACGCGCCCGAGTCTATCACCCAAGACTCGTCACCGGTAGATAAAGATAGAACGAGGGCATCCATGTCACCGTTTTCAGCAAGATTTGCCAGATCCTTGCTGACTCCTTCGGTGTGGTCGCCTTGCTTCCCTTTAGGAGATTTGCAGTCCCTCCTAAAGTGCCCCATCTTCCCGCAGTTCCAGCACTTCGCTCCCTTGTTCTGAGGTGCTCGAGACCTGCTGGATCTCGACTTCGAGTCGCTTCGAAATCGACCGTCCTTCTTTTGTCTTCCCCGGTTAGAGATGTTTAGTGCACTTCCAGACGACTCCGTAGCTCCAGAAGATTTCCTTCTTGCTTCTTCACTCAGAAGCACTCCCACAACGTCATCAAAGATCAACTTCCCCGTCGCCGAAGAGTTGCTCACCGCCATCACCAGGCCCTCCCAGCTATCAGGCAATCCGGAGAGGATTAGCAATGCCCGAATCTCATCGTCAAAACTAATCTCCACTGACTCCAACTAGGCCGTGAGTCCATTGAACTCGTTGAGGTATTCTGCTACGCTGCCGCCATTTTTCATACGAAGATTAAACAACCTCTTCATGAGAAATACCTTGTTTGATGCTGAGGGTTTCTCGTACATCCGCGATAATGTTGCCATCAACTCCATCGTCGTCTTCTCGTTTTTATGTTGAATGCCACTTGGGATGCAAGTGACAATCTTATGGTGCCGAGCGTCTTCCGATCGAGGACCTCCCAGTCTTCATCGGACATCTTCTCTGGTTTCTTCGCTCTACCTCCAAGAGGTAAATAGAGATCTTTCTGGTAAAGATAATCCTCTATTTGCATCTTCCAAAATCCGAAGTTCGTGCCATTGAACTTCTCAATTCGCAACTTTCCTTCATCCGCCATTGCAGAATACCAATAGCTCTGATATCACTTGTTGGCGACGCCCTGCACCGGAACCCACTCACACCGGTACAACCACCAACGTCGGACAAGCAAAGAGAGAAGCAAACGGATAAGCACTCTCTCGCTCCCTCGACACCGGACTCAAGGATCACCGCTTCGCTTCCGCTACGAAGGGCAAAAGATTACCCCGTGGTTTCAATAGGGTAAAACACTTGAGCACCGCAGCGGATTATCAAACCAAAGGAAGAAGAAATAGGAAGAAAATAGCAAAGCAAACACAAAGATGTAACGAGGTTCGGCTACAAGTAGCCTACGTCCTCTACCGCTCCAAATCTCAATTAGGATGAACAGATTACAGAGATAGCACACACCCGAACGATCACACGCGATCGCTCTACAAGAGATTCACACAGAATTCCCCTTGCACAAGAAGTAGGATCCCAATCCTCTTCTTCTCTAGAACCCTAGCCGCACAAAACAAGAGTCTCTCTCAAAATATCCTTGAATATCTCTACTCCTAGGGCTCTCATGAGTCCTATATATAGTCTCAAGACCTTCAGATGATCATAGCCGTCAAAACGCTACCAAAAAACACCAAAAGAAAATCGTCCGTACGATTTTCCGCGAGCCCGAGTCGACTCGGCTGTGGTTCGAGTCGACTCTGGCACGTCTGGACAAAACTGGCACGATCTAGGGTCGACTCGACTGTAGCTCGAGTCGACTCGACGATGCTTCAAGTCGACTCGACTGTAGCTCGAGTCGACTCTGACAGTCCAGACAGAAACATGGTTTTCTCGGTCTTCTGGTCTTTCTCCTCCCAGGTCGACTCGACTGTTCCCGAGTCGACTCGACTGTTCCCGAGTCGACTCGACTGTAGCTCGAGTCGACTCCGACAGTCCGCCAGACAGAATTATGCAGAATTGATTCTCCTTCAATTCTCTTCATCACCAATGGTCTCCACATACCCCAACACTAAGGACATTCGAGCTCAATAGGACGAAGACCACCGAAAGTTGCACCAATTTCGCTCTGTGGCTTAGTTGATGTCTAGGCAAGCTTTGTCCCTATAAGGGAGACAGTTCATCTATTCGAGGCAAGTGGGTTTTAAGTGGGACCTTTGCGAATGCATCGTGACCCCTCCACTTACCTGGGAGCTTACCTGGTCAACTCGGTTCATTAGACCGGATTGGAGGCTTAGGTGTCCTCTTCAAACCAGTTAGGAGCTGTCTAGAAATTTAAGAAAAAACATTAGAAATTGAGGTGTAATGTTTTGTTGCATGTTTGATTGTGAATAGATTTTTGTTTTAGGGTGTCATTTTAGGGTATTTTTAGTTGGTACTTATATTTATTTTTATTTAAAAAAAAGAGAGAGGGAATTATTTTGCATGCTAAAGTGGAATAGGGACGACACCGGTCGATTAAGTCGTACAACTTTAGATCATCCCTTAGGACATACCCCTGAAATTCCTTCTCAATATCTCACACCTTGTGAGATGGCTGATTTAAATGAAGATGCGGGAAGCCACCACGATCGAGAATGTGAACCCCATGTTATGACCCTAAGACAATACCCACAACTGGCTAGGACTAGTCAGCCTTCATGCATAATTTTTTCTGATAATGTAGGACATTTTGACATCAAACCCGGGGTAATTCAATTGCTGCCCAAGTTCCACAGGTTAGAGTCCGAGAGTCCGTATCTTCATTTAAAAGATTTTGAAGAATTGAGCATTACATTTAGAGTGCCGAACGTCACCGAGAATGTCCTCAAGATGACATTGTTTCCTTTCTCTCTAAAAGATAAGGCCAAAACATGGCTAAACTCGTTGCGACCTAGATCAATAAGAACTTGGCAAGATATGCATAGAGAATTTTTGAAGAAGTTCTTTTCCACACAAAGGACCAACTTTTTAAAAAGACATATTAGCAATTTCCAACAAAAAGATAATGAAACATTTTATGAATGTTGGGAAAGATTTAAAGACCTTCTTCTCTCATGCCCTCATCACGGGTTCAAAACTTGGAGAACCATTAGCTTCTTTTATGAAGGTTTATCGCCACAGTTGAAACATTTGTAGAGACCATGTGCAATGGTAGATTTTTAGAAAAACAACCTGATGAGGCATGGGAATATTTGGATTCCCTTGCTGAGACTACCCAACTTTGGGATAACGGGGATAGAAACACCAAGTCTTTACCTAAGCCTACTAGCTCTGTACAGGGAGGCCTTTACAACCTCAGAACTGAGGATGATCTTCATGCTAAAATGGCAGCCCTCACTAGGAAGGTAGAAGAAATTGAGCTTAGGAAGATTGAGCCTGTCAAGACTATAGAACTTAGAAATGAGTGTTGTGGTATCTGCGATATGTCGGGTCATACTACTACAGATTGTCCCACCATACCGGCATTCAAGGAAGTCTTGCACGATCAAGCAAATGCTATGAACTCCTACCAAAAGCCTTATAACAATCCATACTCGAATACCTATAACCCTGGTTGGAAGAATCATCCAAACTTTAGGTGGAGAAACGATCATCCTCAACAGTCACACCATTCATCTCCTCCACCTGCACATCCTACTTATGCACCACCACCTTCTCAAAAGCCGAATATTGAGGATACCTTGCAATCCATACAAACTTTTCTACAAGGTCAAGCTAATATCAATGCTCAAAATACTCGAAATTTTGAAGACATAAGGAACCAATTGTCAATGTTGACTACCGTCCTAAGTACCCAAGAGAAGGGTAAGCTTCCAGCTTAACCCCAACCTAACCCACAAGTGCACGGTAGTAATAATACAGCTCCTTCTAGTTCGCGTACAGAGCATGCAAAGAGCATCATGACTTTGCGTAATGGAAAAGTCATTGATCAAACCATCCAATTGAGACCGCAGGTCACTTCTAATTCTAATGCTCCCAAAGCCGATGAAAGGGACAAAGAAGAAGTTGAGGTCCCAACCTCTACCGAGAAAGTTGAATGTCCTTTTTTTCCACCTTTTCCACAACGGTTAAAGCCGTTGCAAAAGCTCGAACCTAATTCTGAAATTCTTGAGCTTTTTAAACAAGTAAAGATCAACATACCTCTTCTTGATGCAATCAAACAAGTACCCTCATATGCCAAATTTTTGAAGGACTTGTGTACTGTTAAGCGCCGATTAAATGTTAAGAAGAAGGCATTTTTAACTGAAAATGTGAGTGCTATTTTGCAACACAACATTCTCCCTAAATATAAAGATCCAGGTTGCCCAACCATCTCATGCATCATAGGCAACTTTAGGATAGAGCGAGCATTGTTAGATTTAGGGGCGAGTGTGAATTTGTTGCGATATTCTGTATATGAGCAACTTGGTTTAGGTGAGTTGAAGCCAACCTCCGTCACTTTGCAATTAGCTGACAGGTCAGTTAAAATTCCAAGGGGGATTATCGAGGATGTATTAGTCCAAGTAGACAAGTTCTACTTTCCTGTCGATTTTATTGTATTGGACACACATCCGGCTTCGAACTCACAGTCTCAGATTCCGGTCATTTTAGGACGTCCATTCCTTGCAACTTCTAATGCATTGATTAATTGTAGGAATGGCGTCATGAAGCTTTCTTTTGGTAATATGACCTTAGAATTGAACATTTTTAATGTATGCAAACAACCCAATGATTCCGAAGAGAGCAAGGAGGTTGATTGGGTTGAAACCATCGCAGAAGAATATTTGTTAGCTAAAGCAATTAACGACCCATCTAATGATAGCTTAATTGATTGGTGTCCTAATGGAACCGATGACGATGATTTGTCAGTCACACCTATTGTGGATAATCTGGATATCAAGATGGTCAATGGGTGGAGACCAAACGTAGGAGAATTTGAGAGGTTGTCGCCTCGAGAGGTGAAAATAGTACTATCCCATGAGCAAGCACCCAAGCTCGAATTGAAATCCTTGCCGAAGGAACTCAAGTATGCTGATGACCCAAAGATTGATTTAAAGATTGATTTTGATGATCACAAAACCTTGAAGTATAAATACTAATGTTTGTGTTGCAAGGAGAAAGATATTTATTTTGCAAGGAACATAGCAAGTTGGAAAAACACAAGAAGGCCTCCAAAGCTCTCAAGAAAAGTTGGAAGAAAGCTACAATTTATTGGCCCAAGTCTCAAGTTCAAAGGATTCAAATTGGAGGAGCAAATTCAAAGGAAAATTCAAAAGAATAGTCTTCGAGTCGACTCCTGAGGAATTCGAGTCGACTCCGATGCTTGTCGAGTCCACTCCAGAGTAGAACGAGTCGACTCCAGGGAGTAACAGACAGAAAGACAGAAAAGATATTTTGGACCCTGAGAGGCGAGTCGACTCCTAAAGAACTCGAGTCGACTCCAATAGCTGGCAAGTCAACTCCTAAGGAAAACAAGGCAAAAGTCAGAGAGCGATTTTCGACCCTGAGATTCGAGTCGACTCCTGTGGAACGCGAGTCGACTCCAATGGTTGGCAGGTCGACTCCAAAGAAAGCGAGAGTCGACTCTCAGTGGAACACAAGGAAAAAGTCAGAGAGCAGTTTTCGGACTCTGAGATCTGAGTCGACTCCCAGACAACTCGAGTCGACTCCAAGGCAGCGCTACACCAAAATGGCAGAAGGCTGTGTTTCGGAAACTGAGAGCCGAGTCGACTCCGGAACAGTTTGAGTCGACTCCAAGACCAGACAAGCCAAAAATGCAGAGGATCAGTTTTCGGGCTCTGAGAGCCGAGTCGACTCCAAGAGAATCCGAGTCGACTCGAGGAAGAAAATCAGAAAGTATGTCCTCTGAATTCATGGGATGAGCCGACTCCGAAGATGCCAAGTCAGCTCCAGATGTTGGCGAGTCGACTCCGGGTTAAGATGAGTCGACTCCCAGTCGAGGATGCACAATAATTCAAATTTGGAACAGTGGCCGAGTCGTCTCCAGTAAAGCACGAGTCGACTCCTGCAACAGACGAGTCGACTCCTGATCGCGCGAGTCGACTCCGATCCCAACGGTAATATTGTCAGGAAGTGCAGACTGTGTCCAACGGCTCTATTTTTGTCTCTAACGGCTATATTCTTGTTTCCACGCCATCAAAAGCTATAAAATCAAGAGGAGAGCTAGGGAAGACGGCATGGAAGTGGGAGAAAATATTTAGGAAAGAGATTACAAGGGAAATCTTCCATAAGCACAAAAAGGGCCATTCAAAGTGAAATAGAGAGAAGAAGAGCATCCAAGTGAATCCCAAAGCTTCCTCTTCATCCGTGTGCTGCCTCGAAAATCCTCTACTTCGTGCCAAATCAGAAGAGGGTCAAGTAAAGAAGAAGCCAAGCTCCTTCATCTTCAAAACTCGTTTGAGGGCTTCTCTTTACTCTCTTTGTTTATATTGTTATATTTGCTTATTTAAGAAGCTTTGATTTGTTTTACACTTTGTTTTAATATCCTGTAACTTGATTCAATCAAGGGATTGAATCAAGGGGTTAAGGTTTGTTGGTAAGCCAAAGGGAAAACCAACGGTGTTAGGTTTGTTGGTGAGCCGAGGGTAAAACCAACGTGTAAGGGTTCGATTGTGATCCCGGGAAAACAATCGGAGTGGGTCTAGTCGGTGAGCCTGGAAAAACCGACCGAGTTCGTTGTGCGCTCGTAAAACAACAAGTTGGGTTGTGAGCTTGTAAAACAACCGGCTGTAATCTGTAGGATTATAGTGAAATTCCCAAGAGGTCTTGGGGAGTGGATGTAGGTGCTGGGGTGCACCGAACCACTATATGTTTGTTGTGTTTGTAATGCTTCTTGTTATTGTCTAACTTACACAATTACTCACTTAGATAAATTGCTTGCTTAACTATTATCCGCGAATTCTTTAGTTGCAAGCATATTCAATCAAGTCACATTCTATACATCAAACAGTTGCTAAGTTTAACTTTCACTGTGCATCTATACAACTTAGCATAATTAATCAAAACTTTTAGAAATAGGTTAAAAGTTTTAAAAGACCCAATTCACCCCCCCCTCTTGGGTTGTATCTACTGGGCAACAAGTGGTATCAGAGCGGGTGCTCTAAGTTTAATTATTGATCTCACGATCAAGAGCCAAAGATCATGACAACTCAAATAGATAGTTTTCTAGGAGAAGGACAATCAATTGATACACCTCCACTATTTAATGGCATAAACTACACACATTGGAAAATACGCATGCGCATTTTTATTCAATCACAAAACTATTATTTATGGAAAATCATAATAAATGACCTTCACACACTCTCTCAAACCATTAATGAGAAGGACTTAGCACAATTGAATGCTAATGCTATGAACATATTATATTGTGCTATTCAAGAAACGAAGTTTAATGAAATTTCTGCATGCTTATCTGCTAAGGAGATCTGGGATACTTTAGAAAATATTTATGATAAATCTCAGATTAGCTCACATGTGCTTCAATTGCCTACTAACAATGAGATTGCAGAAAAAGGTGTTGAATCTCCCACCTCAGTCAAGTCGACTCCAAGTATTCCAGAGTCGACCCTCAAGTTAACCGAGTCGACTCCAATAAGGACCGAGTCGACTCTGAGGCAAATCAGCTTCCTAAAGACAAAGAAGAAGAGGAAGCAAGAAAGAAAGAAAGAGATAAAAAGGAAGAAAGTCTTGACCAAGGAAGAGTCAAGCAAGGAAATAAAAGCTAGGAGCAACAATAATGATATTAGCTCCAAGGAACTACAAGAGGTAACTAACTTTTGCTTTATGGCACAAGAAGATAAGGTAAAATCTGAATCTAATTTTACACCAAATGAATTTCATGAAGAATTTTCTTATGATGAACTTTTAAATGCTTTTCATGAGTTGTATGGTGAATGTAGTAAATTAGCTATGAAAAATAAAAATCTTAAAAAGCTAAATTTGGAAATTTCAAAAGAAAGAAATTCTATTGCTGAAATACACGACAAACTAAATTCTGAAAATAAAAGCTTAAGGTCATTTTCAGAAGAATTGATTCAGAAAAATCATAGCTTAATTAAAGAAAATCAAAACTTAAGCAATGAAATTAATCAATTAAAATTTTTTATCAACAAATTCACCGTAAGTTCAGAACGATTAAAAATGATGTTTGAAAGCCAATATGTTGCTTATGATAAATCAAAACTTGGCTTGACTCCTTTACTTAACAATAAATCTCTAGAGAAAAAGGTTATCAATTCATCAAGCAAACCATTAAATAAGATAACTTATTTCAAACATGAAAAGAATGGGCATAACAACTTTTCCCATCATTCTAACACAATTAAATTAAAAGGTAAAGTTATTACTATTAAACAGATTTGGGTTCCAAAAGGAACCATATGTCCTAACTCTCAAGGACCCAAGCAAGCTTGGGTACCCAAACTGAAAATATGATGATGTAGATGAAGGTGTGCCAAGATACCCATGAAACAAATGGAACTTTCATATAAATGGGTGATCTAGACACACATTAAAGAGTGAAACTTAAAATATAATCAAGAAAAGTAATTAAAATAGAAGAAATAAAGTCAAAGTTCTTCAACTTTCTATACTTTTCTATATTAAGGGATACTTTGTTAATGATTAATCAACCTCCTTAAATTATCCTTTTGAGTCCTCTATATGCTTGATTGAGAGTTCGTATCCATGGCATTATCCTCTATTGATCATAAATATAATAATGTGTACTTGGTGTGCTTTTGAATATATGCACTATGAATACCAAGATTAAAGAAACCATCTTTGGCATATGAAATCAGCTCATGCTAGTATGTACTTAATCTCAAAAGACCTTGCCATAGGCTTACTTAGATTATCTTCTTAAAGGTCAAAGTGTTGCTAGCTAACTAAGGAAACAAACAAAAATCATTTCTAAATCTAAAGATGTTGTTTCCATCTCTAAGTTTTCAAAAGCTTACATTGGATTTGTTCTTGGCAAATAAAACTGAAATGATTTTCTGTATTTGCTAAATCTTGTAAAAAGTGTTTCAAATGATAAAGGTTTCCAAACTGTGAAAGTATCATGGCACAGTGTTGAAAACCAAAATCCTGATAAAGTTTATACAGAAATTAAGTATTTCAGCACCAAGGACACCTTAAGTAAAATAGGGTTGATAGAATTCTTGAAGAAATGAAAAAGACAATTGTGTATGATAGTAATCTACTTAAATGATTTTTAAAAGCTATCATCACTGCTTGTCATACATATGATTTCTATTAGATCTATTTTTGATGAAAACTCCTTTTGATCTTCTGAAAAATTGAAAATGAACCTGTTGCCCAGTAGATACAACCCAAGAGGGGGGGTGAATTGGGTCTTTTAAAACTTTTATGTTACTTCTTAAACTTTTTGATTAACTATGCTAAGTTGTATAGATGCACAGTGAAAGTTAAACTTAGCAAGGGTTTGATGTATAGACTTCGACTTGATTAAATATGCTTGCAACTAAGGGATGTGCGGATAAGAATTAAGCAAGCAATTTATCTAAGTAAGTAAGTGTGTTAGTTAGACAATAACTAGAGGCATTACAAACACAAAGGACATATAGTGGTTCGGTGCACCCCAGCACCTACATCCACTCTCCAAGACCTCTTGGGAATTTCACTATAATCCTACCGATTACAGCCGGTTGTTTACAAGCTCACAACCCAACTTGTTGTTTTACGAGCGCACAACGAACTCGGTCGGTTTTCCCAGGCTCACCGACTAGAACCAACCCCGATTGTTTTCCCGGGCTCACAATCAAACCCTTACATACGTTGGTTTTAACTTGGCTCACCAACCAACCTTATCACCGTTGGTTTTTCTTTGGCTCACCAACAAACCTTAACCCCTTGATTCAATCCCTTGATTGAATCAAGTTACAAGATATTAAAACAAAGTATAAAACAAAACAAAGCTTCTTAAACAAGCAAATATGACAATATAAACAAATAGAGTAAAGAGAAGCCCTCAAACGAGTTTTGAAGATGGAGGAGCTCGGCTTCTTCTTTACTTGATCCTCCTCTGATTTGGCATGAAGTAGAGGATCCCCGAGGCAGCACACGGATGGAGAGGAAGCTTTCGGATTCACTTGGATGCTCTTCTTCTCTCTATTTCGTTTTGGATGGCCCTTTTGTGCTTATGGGAGATTTCCTTTGTAATCTCTTTGAGATCTCTTTCCTAGATGATCTCTCCCACTTCCATGAGTTCTCCCCTAGCTCTCTTCTTGTTTTTATAGCTTTAGATGGCGTGGAAACAAGAATATAGCCGTTAGAGACAAGAAAAAGAGCCGTTGGACACAGTCTGCATTTTCTGACAATGTTACCGTTGGGATCGGAGTCGACTCGCGCGATCAGGAGTCGGCTCGCCTGTTGCAGGAGTCGGCTCGTGTTTTACCGGAGACGACTCGGCCACTGTTCCAAATTTGAATTAATGTGCTTGCCTCGACTGGGAGTCGACTCGTCTTAACCTGGAGTCGACTCGCCAACTTCTGGAGCTGACTTGGCAATTTCGGAGTCGGCTCATCCACTGAAGTCCGTGGATCCAATTTTGAATTTTGTCCTCTCGAGTCGACTCGACTGTCCCGGAAGTCGACTCGAATCTCAGAGCCCGAACTCCCGATCCTCTGTCTTTTGGCTCGTCCAGTCTTGGAGTCGACTCGAACTTCCTTGGAGTCGACTCGGCTCTCAGTTTGCGAAACACAGCCTTCTGCCATCTTGGTGTAGCGCTGCCTTGGAGTCGACTCAAGCTGTCTGGGAGTCGACTCGAATCTCAGAGGCAGTAACTTGGTTTTCTGTCTGTTGATGGTCGCAGAGTCTCGGAGTCGACTTGTGCAATGCGGGAGTCGACTCGAATCTCAGAGTCCCAAAAATGCTCTCTGACTTTTTCTTTGTGTTCCGCTGAGAGTCGACTCTTGCTTTCTTTGGAGTCGACCTACCAACCATCGGAGTCGACTCGCGTTCCACTGGAGTCGACTCGAAGACTGTTCTTTTGAATTTTTCTTTTGATTTTACTCCTCCAATTTGAATCCTTTGAACTTTAAACTTGGGCCAATAAATTGTAGCTTTCTTCCAACTTGAGAGCTTTGGAGGCCTTCTTGTGTTCTTCCAACTTGCTATGTTCCTTGCAAAATAAATATATTTCTCCTTGCAACATAAACATTAGTATCTATACTTCAAGGTTTTGTGATCATCAAAATCAATCTATGAATCAATCTTTGGGTCATCAATCTCCCCCTTTTTGATGATGACAAAACTTGGAGTATATGCAATATAAAAGATATTGATTTCTAGAAGTAATACATAGCTAAGTTGCATGAAGTGGAAAACATATATATTTAAAAACATACTTCATGATAATGCTTTAGATTTAATCAGCTTAACACAATCAACATATTTAAATTTTAAGCTGATTTGTATTCAATTCAAAGTAATAAAGCATTCTGAGTATATAGCATATACTTAGATATTTCTCCCCCTTTTTGACAACATCAAAAAGATAGTGAAACATTAAGTACAAAGATCAGAGCAGAACACATCGAGTGTGAATTCAAGAGGTTTTTTTTTTTAATTTGATACCACAGATAGTTTTCTAATCAAGTGTAGGTGGAATCTTCCTTAGGTTAATTCAAGAAGTACCACAAATGATATTCAAGGAAAAATATGAGTGGAAATCTAACCTCTCTTCACTAAGTATGAAAGCTTGTTCATTTAAGACCTTTTGCCCAATCTATTAAGTATTTTATCAACATGAGAGCAATTTAATTAATTTTCAGAGTAAAAGATCAAAACTTATATATTTGGAAAAACATATCATCATGTTGGATCATTAATTCTTAATGACTTCAAAGTTCTTATATGATAATAAGAGCATTGGGGCACAAATACCAAAATATGAGTTTATGCAATTTTTGATACATCTTTGAGCTCTTTTAAAGACTTTCTTTTATTCCTTTAGAAAATAAGCATAATTTGATACATAAAATAATGAATTGGCACACAATTTAAGTTTTAAAGATCAAGTCAATTAGGACTCATTAGTGAATATCAAAATAGATTTTCTAAAAGATACTCAAGAAAATTTTACACGTTATTCTCCCCCTTTTTCATTAAGTTAGAGGCTCTTTAAGCTCAACTTGCAATTTGGTTCATGATTTATGCATAAGATATACTAACCAAATAACAGGCCTCAAGGTGTATCATAAAGATTTTCAGATTAAATTTCAGATGATACATATTGGAGAGTATTAGGATCATTTTTCATTTTGTATTCTTCCTCTCTCCTTTAGTTATAGATATATGCGATTAAGTTCCGTGAGACCTCTCCTTCTGAAATTTTCTTTCTCCCCCTCTATTGATCATTCCATTTAAGAGTTTAGAATTTGAAGATAATGTTCAATAAAATTGTCAATCTCAAAAATATATTTTCTATAAGTTTCAACTCATTTTCATAAGACTCAAGGTTTGAGATAAGACAGCCTTTATAGAACTCATCTCAAGGTAATTAAAGCATGTCTTGCAATATAAGGAGGTTCATCAAAATCAATCCATAAAATTCAAGGTATGCATCAAATTAAAGTTTCTTTAGGATAAGATACTGAATATCTAAAGCTCCCCCTCAAAAGATGCATTCTTCTTTAATCATTCTTTTCTTTGGTTGAATTTCAGAATTTAATAATAAACGTGAATAAAACTGAAATTCTATGTTATCGAGAATGTAGAGTGATCTAGAATTATTCAAAATTTATAGTATTCACTCTATATATATATATTCTGATGATAGTTTCTAAGAATGTAGGAGAGAAAAATATATAGATGATCATTGAGGTATGTGTATTTATAGAACTCAATTTCTTAATCACAGTTTTTCAGCAATGTATACATGAAGCTCAATAAATTTTTTAAATATTAAAATAAAGTCATATATTTTAAAAATATTTACTTGCAATCAAGATCATCGTAAGACACATCATTTGAATCAAAATTAGTATACTTTGAAGGTAAGAAATGATATGTTTCGAATGCGTATCGGAGCAATCAAAATAAATTCTGTTTTTCTTACATTAACATTTTATTTAGTAATCATATGGAGTTTAAACTTTTATACAAAATCAGATTCTGAATTACATAGGATTTTTAATAGAAGCTTTCTAAGTCATAATATGAGATATGTATCTTTCATAATGTAGCTCATCTTAAATTGTTACGATTGAAAAATACATATTTCAATAACATTAAAGCACTTTCAGAATTTTTGTGTTTAATTTTGAGTTTCGATACAAAATAAAGGATATTTTAACAAGTATTAGGACATTATGTATCAAAGTTAGGCAAGTAGAAAGATAGATCAATATCAATTTATTTTTCCTAAATAGAGATGTTCTTCTCTTCTCCTTTCTACAATTTTATTTAGCTTTCAGATTTTAACAATGATTGTGAATGACAAATCTGAAATTTCTTTTCAATAAAACTAAACAAAAGATGTTATGTAGCAATTCAAACATTCAATCAAATTGTCCAAGTATGAAACATTACAAAATATTGAGAATCCATAAATCAAGACATCATACCATATGCAAAATATACCATGTGTTAAGTCATGCATTAAAATACTAAGAACAAGAATGTCAAGGATCAAAATCAATTCTTTTCAAATAAACTTCCCCTATTTAAATATAATCTTGCAATGATTTCATCCTTAAAGTGTGTTTTCAAGTGATTAAAAATTTGACTTAATTCTACTTTCATTTACTTTGTTTTTCATTTATAACTTTCTTATGCTCTATACTCTATTTGCTCCCTATCCGGTGGAGTTGGGAAGGGGCACGAGGTACTACCACTAGCCTCCCTCTTGTGCCGTCCCTAATATGCCCTACACCGAATAGTTGGGTCAAATAGTGCCGGGTACTACCACTAGCCTCCCCATTGGCACCATCCCTATGATGAGCAATATAGAAAGGTTAAAATGTTTACTTCAAAACCTCCCTATTTAAGTGTAATTAATTATGGATTTTATTCCTTCCAAAAGAATGCTCACACAAGTCTCACAAATGTGTCGAATATATTAAGTTTGTTTTGCTTTTCCTTAAGGTTGAAGTGTTTGCCTCTACTTGGATTTTACTTCTCTTGAATAATATCCATTTTCTTTTCTTTATCTCTCTCTCTTTTTGTTATTCTCAAGTAATTTTCATGAGAGAGCAGAATAGAGAATTAATCTTACGTATCATATATATGTATATCATGCAAACAACATTTTCATTATGCTCAAGGATTCATAACTTCTCACAAGTTATTTTACATCAATATTTTAAGCATATACTTGTGTATTTCATGGTTATGACATAGGCAAAGATATATTTTAGTTTGGGCAAACCATGAAATAATTTCTAAAAGTATAAGTCAGTCAATACACATATAGACATGATATCAAAAAAATTAATAATTAAAGAATTTAATCATGTCATAATAAGATTTAAGTTACTGACTTTGCTCAACTAATTTGTGAGAAAGGTATCTAAATTACCTATTCATTATATGTTCTTCAAGCCAAACTAGATTTCTTATGTGTGAACTTTTGGCTGAAGAAGATCCTCTCTCTTGTTTGCATGTGAATGTTTAGTGTATCTTACATGAAGATATCCTTCAAGTTGAAATTTCTCATTTTTCTTTCTTGAAGGAAGGTCATTAGTTTCTTTAAGATACAAAGCATACATCCAACATATATATTTTTTTAACTAAATGACTCAATATAAGATATGACAATAGTTGCATGTTGAGTCACTTTACTCAAGAGATTGCCTAAATATAAGCAAGCACATATCATTTGAACTAAAGAGATAGATTCATTAACCAAGATAGTTTAAGTCAATTTAGTTTAGATTCTATTTGCTTAAGATAATTATCAATAAGATATGTTAACTATGTTTTAATCAATTTATCTTAAACATTTGTTTCTATCAAAATTCAGATTATGATTTATTTGTTATCAATAAAATATGATTAATTAAAGTTAGATTGAAGTCTTGCACAAGGTCACATAATGAGCATACAATCTGGTCTACTAGCTGTATGATAGAATAATTATTCTATCATGCTTCAATACAGCTTTAACACAATAGATCTACTTTGCTCATCCTTTTTAAATTCTACAAGATGGGGTCATAGATATACCTTCTTCATGCCAATCTTCTATAAGAGTTTTCTTGTGGACTAACGTTGGTCAATGAAGATCCCCTTTCCTGTTTGTTTTAATTTGGAGTTTGAGAGAAGATGTTAATTCATTCATCATATTTCAAATTCACTTTGCAATATAACTCTTCATTAGTAGAACCAAAAATGATGTCATCAATGCATACTTTGAGCAAATAAGATATCACAAATTCATCTTTTTGATGCATAGATTTATCACTATTACTTTCTATCAAAAAGGTTGCTTAAGCTTTTATATATCATGCTTTTGATGCTTGTTCTAAATCACATATTGCTTTATCATATATGTAATGTGTATTTTTAAATATGGTGGTTATTTTTCATAGATCTCCTTTTTAATGAAGTAACCATATAGGAGTGACTTCTACACATTCATTTGACAGAATATAAAGCTCATGAAGCAAGCACATGATAATGATGATCTTTACTTCTAATCATGCAAGAATCTTTATCAAGATCTATTTTCTCTTTTCTTGATTTAGTCTTTTAGTAGTCATCAATTTTTCTTCATTAAGTGTATATGTAAAAGATTAACCATATAATTTGATTTTAGTATTTTGATAATAAATCATTAGTCTCATAAAGAATAAAATGAATTGATACTTCTACAACTAGAATTTTTCATGAATGTTCTATATGCATTGCTTGATGAATGATATCCAAGGATAGAAGTATCTTTATCAGATTTGGCATTATTTTCATAATAACATGTACGACTGAAAAATATGAAAGATATGCAATGGTTCATTTTCCATTTTTCAGAAGATCAAAATTTTCATCAAAAATAGAAATCATATGTATGACAAGCAGTGATGATAGTCTTTTAAAAATTATTTAAGTAGATGACTATCATACATAATTGTCTTTTTCATTTCTTCAAGAATTCTATTAATCCTATTTTGCTTATGGTGTCCTTGGTGCTGAAATCATTGGATTTAATATTATTTTCTGTATAACCTTTATCAGAATTTTGGTTTTCAACACTGTGCCATGATACTCTTTATCTTCACAGTTTGGAAACCTTTATCATTTGAACCACTTTTACAAGATTTAGTAAATACAGAAAAATACTTCAGTTTTATTTTTCAAGAATAAATCCAATGTAAGCTTTTGAAAAAACTTGGAGATGGAAACAACATCTTTAGATTTAGAAATGATTTTTGTTTGTTTCCTTAGTTAGCATGCATAGCAAAACTTTGACCTTTAAGTAGATAATCTAAGTAAGCCTATGGCAAGGTCTTTTGAGATTAAGTACATACTAGCATGAGTTGATTTTATATGCCAAGGATGGTTTCTTGGTATTCATAGTGCATATATTCAAAAGCATACCAAGTACACATTATCATATCTATGATCAATAAACAATAATGCCATGGATAATAACTCTCAATCAAGCATATAGAGAATTCATAGAGTTATTCTTAATAAATTGATTAATCATTTAGCAACTTATCCAATAGTGAGTAAAGTATACTAAAAAATGAAGAGATTTGATTATATTTCCAAAAGTATTTTCTATATCACAAAATTGATCACTACTAGCAAATCATATCAAATACTAAAGCACAAATAATGATGAGATGCAAGAATTACTGATTTCCTTATTATTATTATTATTATTATTTTTATTTAAAATTACTTTTCATAAGTATGTTTTAAGTTTCAGTGTGTCTAGAACACCCACTTGTATGAGTTTATTTGTTCCATGGGTATCTTGGCACATCTATGTCTATATCCTCATATTTTCATTTTGGGTACCCAAGCTTGCTTGGGTCCTTGAGAGTTAGGACATATGGTTCCTTTTGGAACCCAAATCTGTTTAATAGTAATAATTTTACCATTTGATTTAATTGTGTTAGAATGATGGAAAAAGTTGTTATGCCCATTCTTTTCATGTTTGAGATAAGTTATCTTATTTAATGGTTTGCATGGTGAATTGATAACCTTTTTCTCTAGAGATTTATTGTTAAGTAAAGGAGTCAAGCCAAGTTTTGATTTATCATAAGCAACATATTGGCTTTCAAACATCATTTTCAATCGTTCTGAGCTTACGGTGAATTTGTTAATAAAAGATTTTAATTGATTAATTTCTTTACTTAAGTTTTGATTTTCTCTAATTAAGCTATGATTTTTCTGAATTAATTCTTCTAAAAATGACCTTAAGCTTTCATTTTCAGAATTTAGTTTCTCTTGTATTTCATCATTAGAATTTCTTTCTTTTGAAATTTTCAGATTTAGTTTCTTAAGATTTTTATTCTTTACAGCTAATTTTCTACATTCACTATACAAGTCGTGAAAAGCATTTAATAATTCATCATAAGAGAATTCGTCTTGAAAATCATTTGAGGTAAAAGTAGATTCAGATTTTACCTTGTCTTCCTGTGCCATAAAGCACAAGTCCGTTACCTCTTGTAGTTTCTTGGAGCTAATATCATCATTGTTGCTCCTAACTTTTATTTTCTGGCTTGACTCTTTCTTGGTCAAGGCTTTCTTCCTTTTTATCTCTTTCTTCCTTTCTTCTTGCTTCCTCTTTTTCTTTGTCTTTAGAAAGCTGATTTGCCTCGGAGTCGACTCGGACCTATTGGAGTCGACTCGGTTATCTTGAGGGTCGACTCTAAAATACTTGGAGTCGACTCGACTGAGGTGGGAGATTCAACACCGTTTTCTGCAGTCTCATTGTTAGAATGTAATTGAAGCACATGAGAGCTAATCTGAGATTTATCATAAATATTTTCTAAAGTATCCCAGATCTCCTTAGCAGATAAGCATGCAGAAATTTCATTAAACTTTGTTTCTTGAATAGCACAATATAATATGTTCATAGCATCAGCATTCAATTGTGCTAAGTCCTTTTCATTAAAAGTTTGAGAGAGTATGTGAAGATCATTTATTATGATTTTCCATAAGTAATAGTTTTGTGATTGAATAAAGATGCGCATGCGTATTTTCCAATGTGTATAGTTTATGCCATTAAATAGTGGAGGTGTATTAATTGATTGTCCTTCTCCTAGAAAACTATCTATTTGAGTTGTCATGATCTTTAGCTCTTGATCGTGAGATCAATGATTAAACTTAGAGCACCTGCTCTGATACCACTTGTTGCCCAGTAGATACAACCCAAGAGGGGGGGTGAATTGGGTCTTTTAAAACTTTTATGCTACTTCTTAAACTTTTTGATTAACTATGCTAAGTTGTATAGATGCACAGTGAAAGTTAAACTTAGCAAGGGTTTGATGTATAGACTTCGACTTGATTAAATATGCTTGCAACTAAGGGATGTGCGGATAAGAATTAACCAAGCAATTTATCTAAGTAAGTAAGTGTGTTAGTTAGACAATAACTAGAGGCATTACAAACACAAAGGACATATAGTGGTTCGGTGCACCCCAGCACCTACATCCACTCCCCAAGACCTCTTGGGAATTTCACTATAATCCTACCGATTACAGCCGGTTGTTTTACAAGCTCACAACCCAACTTGTTGTTTTACGAGCGCACAACGAACTCGGTCGGTTTTCCCAGGCTCACCGACTAGAACCAACCCCGATTGTTTTCCCGGGCTCACAATCAAACCCTTACACACGTTGGTTTTAACTTGGCTCACCAACCAACCTTATCACCGTTGGTTTTTCTTTGGCTCACCAACAAACCTTAACCCCTTGATTCAATCCCTTGATTGAATCAAGTTACAAGATATTAAAACAAAGTATAAAACAAAACAAAGCTTCTTAAACAAGCAAATATGACAATATAAACAAATAGAGTAAAGAGAAGCCCTCAAACGAGTTTTGAAGATGGAGGAGCTCGGCTTCTTCTTTACTTGATCCTCCTCTGATTTGGCATGAAGTAGAGGATCCCCGAGGCAGCACACGGATGGAGAGGAAGCTTTCGGATTCACTTGGATGCTCTTCTTCTCTCTATTTCGTTTTGGATGGCCCTTTTGTGCTTATGGGAGATTTCCTTTGTAATCTCTTTGAGATCTCTTTCCTAGATGATCTCTCCCACTTCCATGAGTTCTCCCCTAGCTCTCTTCTTGTTTTTATAGCTTTAGATGGCGTGGAAACAAGAATATAGCCGTTAGAGACAAGAAAAAGAGCCGTTGGACACAGTCTGCATTTTCTGACAATGTTACCGTTGGGATCGGAGTCGACTCGCGCGATCAGGAGTCGGCTCGCCTGTTGCAGGAGTCGGCTCGTGTTTTACCGGAGACGACTCGGCCACTGTTCCAAATTTGAATTAATGTGCTTGCCTCGACTGGGAGTCGACTCGTCTTAACCTGGAGTCGACTCGCCAACTTCTGGAGCTGACTTGGCAATTTCGGAGTCGGCTCATCCACTGAAGTCCGTGGATCCAATTTTGAATTTTGTCCTCTCGAGTCGACTCGACTGTCCCGGAAGTCGACTCGAATCTCAGAGCCCGAACTCCCGATCCTCTGTCTTTTGGCTCGTCCAGTCTTGGAGTCGACTCGAACTTCCTTGGAGTCGACTCGGCTCTCAGTTTGCGAAACACAGCCTTCTGCCATCTTGGTGTAGCGCTGCCTTGGAGTCGACTCGAGCTGTCTGGGAGTCGACTCGAATCTCAGAGGCAGTAACTTGGTTTTCTGTCTGTTGATGGTCGCGGAGTCTCGGAGTCGACTCGTGCAATGCGGGAGTCGACTCGAATCTCAGAGTCCCAAAAATGCTCTCTGACTTTTTCTTTGTGTTCCGCTGAGAGTCGACTCTTGCTTTCTTTGGAGTCGACCTACCAACCATCGGAGTCGACTCGCGTTCCACTGGAGTCGACTCGAAGACTGTTCTTTTGAATTTTTCTTTTGATTTTACTCCTCCAATTTGAATCCTTTGAACTTTAAACTTGGGCCAATAAATTGTAGCTTTCTTCCAACTTGAGAGCTTTGGAGGCCTTCTTGTGTTCTTCCAACTTGCTATGTTCCTTGCAAAATAAATATCTTTCTCCTTGCAACATAAACATTAGTATCTATACTTCAAGGTTTTGTGATCATCAAAATCAATCTATGAATCAATCTTTGGGTCATCAGAACCATTGCATATCTTTCATATTTTTCAGTCATACACGTTATGCTTGATATGTTCTTATGAAAATAATGCCTAGAGATATGTCTATCCTTGGATATCATTCATCAAGCAATGCATATAGAATATTCAATGAAAAGATTTTAGTTGCAGAAATATCAAGTCATTTTATTCTTTATGAGACTAATGATTTATTATCAAGATACTAAGATCAAATTATATATGCATATGGTTAATCTTTTACATATAACAATCTAAAAACATGTTAATAATTAGAACCAAATTGAGTTTTTCAGAAATGCACTTAATAAAAAAAAATTGATGACTACTAAAAGACTAAATCACGAAAAGAAGAAATAGATCTTGATGAAATTTTTGCATGATTAGAAGTCAAGATCACCATCATCATGTGCTTGCTTCATGAGCTTTATATTCTGTCAAATGAATGTGTAGAATTCACTCCTATGTGGTTATTTCATTAAAAAAGGAGATCTATGTAAAATAACCACCATATCTAAAGATTACACATTACATATATGATAAAGCAATATGTGATTTGGAACAAGCATCAAAAGCATGATATATAAAAGCTTAAGTAACCTTTTTTGATAGAAAGTAATAGTGATAAATCTATGCATCAAAAAGAAGAATTTGTGATATCTTATTTGCTCAAAGTATGCATTGATGACATCATTTTTGGTTCTACTAATGAAGAGTTATATGAAGATTTTACTTAGCTCATGTAAGGTGAGTTTGAAATATATATGATGAATGAATTAACATCTTCTCTCAAACTCCAAATTAAGACAAACAAGAAAGGGGGATCTTCATTGACCAAAGTTAGTCCACAAGAAAACCCTTATAGAAGATTGGCATGAAGAAGGTATATCTATGACCCCATCTTGTAGAATTTGAAAAGGATGAGCAAAGTAGATCTATTGTTTAAAGCTGTATTGAAGCATGATAGAATAATTATTTTATCATACAGCTAGTAGACCTGAATGTATGCTTATTATGTGACCTTATGCAAGACTTCAATCCAACTTTAATGAATCATATTTTGAAAGAAACAACCGTTTAAGATAAGTTGATTAGAACCTAGCTAACATATCCTTTTGATAATTATCTTAAGCAAATAGAATCTAAACTAAATTGATTTTGGAAATAAGAAATTGATTTGACCTTGATAAATCTTTCCATTGCCTTACATGCTTGTCCTTGAACTATCTTGGTTAATGAAACTATTTCTTTAGTTCAAGTGATATGTGCTTGCTTATATTTAGGCAATCTCTTGAGTAAAGTGACTCAATATTCAACTATTATCTTATCTTAAATTGAGTCATCTAGTTAGAAATATGTTGGATGAATGGGTTGTATCTTAAAGAAACTAAAAGACTTTCTTTCAAGAAAGAAAAGGAGTTTGGTAATAATGCAGAATCCTTGAGCAAGAAAATGAGTGATTTCAGCTTGAAGGACACCTCCACATAAGATACAATAAACATTCACATGCAAACAAGAGAGAGGATCTTCTTCAGCCAAAGGTTCACACATAAGAAATCTAGTTTGGCTTGAAGAACATATAATGAATAAGTAATTCTAGATATCTCTCTCATAAATTAGCTGAGCAAAGTCAATAACTTTAAATCTTATTATGACATGATTAAAATCATTAATTGTTAATCTTTTGATATCATGTCCATATATGTATTAATTGACTTATGCTTTTGGAAATTGTTTCATGGTTTGCTCAAACTAAAATATTTCTATGGATATATCATAACCATGAAATACACAAGTATATGATTAAAACTTTGATTTAGAATAACTTGTGAGAAGCTACGAATTCTTGGGCATAATGAAAATGTTGTTTGCATGATATACCTCTATATGATACATTTGATTATTTCTTTATTCTGCTCTTTCATGTAAATTACTTGAGAATAACAAAATGAAAGAGAGATAAAGAAAAGAAAATGAACATTATTCAAGAGAAGTAAAGATCTAAGTAAAAGGCAAATACTTCAATCTTAAGGAAAAGCAAAACAAGCATAATATATTCGGCACATTTGGAAGGAATAAAATCCATAATTAATTACACTTAAACAGGGAGAATTTGAAGTAAACATTTTAACCTTTCTATATTGCTCATCATAGGGATGGTGCCAATGGGGAGGCTAGTGGTAGTACCCGGCACTATTTGACCCAACTATTCGGTGTAGGGCATATTAGGGACGGCACAAGAGGGAGGCTAGTGGTAGTACCTCGTGCCCTTCCCAACTCCACCGGATAGGGAGCAAATAGAGTATAGAACATAAGAAAGTTAAAAATGAAAGACAAAGTAAATGAAAGTATATAAGAAGAATCAAGTCAAATTTATTAATCACTTGAAAACACACTTTAAGGATGAAATCATTGCAAAATTATATTTAAATAGGGGGAGTTTATTTGAAAAGAATTGATTTTGATCCTTAACATTCTTACTCTTAATATTCTAATGCATGACTTAACACATAATATATTTTGCATATGGCATGATGCTTTAAATTATGGATTCTCAATATTTTGTAATGCTTCATGCTTGAACAATTTGATTGATTGTTTGAAATACTACATAAAATTTTGTTTGGTAAGAAAATTCAGATTTGTCATTCACAATCATCGTTAAAATGTGAAAGTTGAAATGAGAAGAGAAAGATATCTCTATTTAGGCAAAATGAATTGATCTTGATCTATCTTTCTACTTGCCTAACTTTGATACATAATATCCTAATACTTGTTAAAATATCCTCCATTTTGTATCGAAACTCAATACTAAATACAAAGATTCTGAAAGTGCTCTAATGTTATTGAAATATGTGTTTTCAATCTTAGTAATTTAAGATGAGCTACAAAGTAGAAGATACATATCTCAAATTTTGAGAGCCTTCTTGGAAATTCTTATGAAAATTCAGAATCTGATTTTGTATAAAAGCTTAAACTCCATATGATTTCTAAATAACATCTTAATGTAAGAAAAACAGAATTAATTTTGATGCCTTTGGTTGATTGCTCCGATACGCATCCGAAACATATCATTTCTTATCTTTAAAGTGTACTAATATTGGTCCAAATGATGTGTCTTTCGATGATCTTGACCGTAAACAAAAATTTCTAAATATATGATCTTATTTTGATTTTAAAAAAATTTAGTGTGTTTCATGTATACATTGGTGAAAAACTATGATTAAGAAATTGAGTTCTATAAATATACCTCAATGATCATCTATATGTTTTTCTCTCCTATATTCTTAAAGACTTCCATCAGAATATATATAGAGTGAATAATCTTAAAGCTAGAAATATTTCAGCTCACTCAAATGATTCTAAAAGAAAGAAATGTAAATGCTTTTGAAAGAAACTGAACTTCAAATGAATCATTTTCTGATTAATATTCTCTAAGATTAGGAGAAAGCATAACTTGTTCTTAAAGGATTAGAAAGAGTGATTACTATAAATTTTGAATAATTCTAGATCACTCTACATTCTTGATATCATAAAGTTTCAGGTTTATTCACGTTTAACATTAAAATCTGAAATTCAACAAAAGAAAAGAATGATTAAAGAAGTATGCATCTTTTGAGGGGGAGCTTTAGATATCTTATCCTAAAGTTACTTCAATTTGAAGCATACCTTGATTTTTATGGATTGATTTTGATGAACCTCCTTATAATGCAATACTTGCTTTAATTATAAGTTTATGCCTTGAGAAGAGTTCTATAAAGGTTGTCTTATCTCATACCTTGAGTCTTATGAAAATAAGCTGAAACTTATGGAAAACATATTTTTGAGATTGACAATTTTATTGAACATTATCTTCAAACTCTAAACTGTTAAATGGAATAATCAATTGAGGGGGAGAAAGAAAATTTCAGAAGGAGAGGTATTATGGAACTTAATTGCATAAATCTATAACTAAAGGAGAGAGACAGAATACTAAATGAAAAGTGATCCTAATACTCTCCAATATTTATCATCTGAAATTTAAATCTGAAAATTTTTACGATACACCTTGAAGCTTGTTATTTGGTTAGTATATCTTATGCATCAATCATGAATCAAATTGCAATTCAAATAGTTGATCTTAAGAGCCTCTAATTGAATGAAAAAGGGGGAGACTAACGTGTTGAAGTTTCTTGAGTATCTCTTAGAAAATCTATTTTGAAATTCACTAATGAGTCCTAATTGGCTTGCTCCTTAGAACTTAAATTTTGTGCCAATTCCTATTTTTATGTATCAAATTGTGCTTATTTTCTAAAGGAATAAAAGAAAGTCTTTAAGAGAGCTCTAAGATATATCAAAAATTGCATGAATCCATATTTTGGTATTTGTGCCCCAATGCTCTTATTATCATTAAAGAACTTTGAAGTCATTAAGAATTAATGATCCAACATGATGATATGTTTTTCAAGTATATGAGTTTTGATCTTATACTCTGAAAATTAATTAAATTGCTCTCATGTTGATAAAATACTTAATATTTTGGGCAAAAGTTCTTAAATGAACAAGCTTTCATACTTATTATTGAAGAGAGGTTAGATTTCCATTCGTGTTTTCCTTGAATATCATTTGTGGGACTTCTTGAATTAACTTAAGAAAGATTCCACCTACACTTGATTAGAAAACTATCTGTGGTATCAAATTAGAAAACTTCTTGAAATCACATTCGATGTGTTCTGCTCTGAAATTATCTTAATTGGCTCTGATCTATGCTCATTAATCTGATTCTAATATTATTGCCTTGAGTTTTATGATTCATATCCTTGCAATAATCTGACATGCAAATCATAGTACAATAAGGAAAAGAAATATTTTAGTATTCTTATCTTTGTGCTTCATGTTTCACTATCTTTTTGATGTTGTCAAAAAGGGGGAGAAATATCTAAGTATATGCTCATAATGCTTTGTGTTTTGCATTGAACACCAACTCAGCTTAAATTGAAATATGTTGATTGTGTTAAGCTGATTAAATCTAAAGCATTATCATGAAGTATGTTTTTAAATATATATGTTTTCTACTTCATGCAACTTAGCTATGTATTACTTCTAGAACACAATATATTTTATATTGCATATACTCCAAGTTTTGTCATCATCAAAAAGGGGGAGACTGATGACCCAAAGATTGATTTAAAGATTGATTTTGATGATCACAAAACCTTGAAGTATAAATACTAATGTTTGTGTTGCAAGGAGAAAGATATTTATTTTGCAAGGAACATAGCAAGTTGGAAAAACACAAGAAGGCCTCCAAAGCTCTCAAGAAAAGTTGGAAGAAAGCTACAATTTATTGGCCCAAGTCTCAAGTTCAAAGGATTCAAATTGGAGGAGCAAATTCAAAGGAAAATTCAAAAGAATAGTCTTCGAGTCGACTCCTGAGGAATTCGAGTAGACTCCGATGCTTGTTGAGTCCACTCCAGAGTAGAACGAGTCGACTCCAGGGAGTAACAGACAGAAAGACAGAAAAGATATTTTGGACCCTGAGAGGCGAGTCGACTCCTAAAGAACTCGAGTCGACTCCAATAGCTGGCAAGTCAACTCCTAAGGAAAACAAGGCAAAAGTCAGAGAGCGATTTTCGACCCTGAGATTCGAGTCGACTCCTGTGGAACGCGAGTCGACTCCAATGGTTGGCAGGTCGACTCCAAAGAAAGCGAGAGTCGACTCTCAGTGGAACACAAGAAAAAAGTCAGAGAGCAATTTTCGGACTCTGAGATCTGAGTCGACTCCCAGACAACTCGAGTCGACTCCAAGGCAGCGCTACACCAAAATGGCAGAAGGCTGTGTTTCGGAAACTGAGAGCCGAGTCGACTCCGGAACAGTTTGAGTCGACTCCAAGACCAGACAAGCCAAAAATGCAGAGGATCAGTTTTCGGGCTCTGAGAGCCGAGTCGACTCCAAGAGAATCCGAGTCGACTCGAGGAAGAAAATTAGAAAGTATGTCCTCTGAATTCATGGGATGAGCCGACTCCGAAGATGCCAAGTCAGCTCCAGATGTTGGCGAGTCGACTCCGGGTTAAGACGAGTCGACTCCCAGTCGAGGATGCACAATAATTCAAATTTGGAACAGTGGCCGAGTCGTCTCCAGTAAAGCACGAGTCGACTCCTGCAACAGACGAGTCGACTCCTGATCGCGCGAGTCGACTCCGATCCCAACGGTAATATTGTCAGGAAGTGCAGACTGTGTCCAACGGCTCTATTTTTGTCTCTAACGGCTATATTCTTGTTTCCACGCCATCAAAAGCTATAAAATCAAGAGGAGAGCTAGGGAAGACGGCATGGAAGTGGGAGAAAACATTTAGGAAAGAGATTACAAGGAAAATCTCCCATAAGCACAAAAAGGGCCATTCAAAGTGAAATAGAGAGAAGAAGAGCATCCAAGTGAATCCCAAAGCTTCCTCTTCATCCGTGTGCTGCCTCGAAAATCCTCTACTTCGTGCCAAATCAGAAGAGGGTCAAGTAAAGAAGAAGCCGAGCTCCTTCATCTTCAAAACTCGTTTGAGGGCTTCTCTTTACTCTCTTTGTTTATATTGTTATATTTGCTTATTTAAGAAGCTTTGATTTGTTTTACACTTTGTTTTAATATCCTGTAACTTGATTCAATCAAGGGATTGAATCAAGGGGTTAAGGTTTGTTGGTAAGCCAAAGGGAAAACCAACGGTGTTAGGTTTGTTGGTGAGCCGAGGGTAAAACCAACGTGTAAGGGTTCAATTGTGATCCCGGGAAAACAATCGGAGTGGGTCTAGTCGGTGAGCCTGGAAAAACCGACCGAGTTCGTTGTGCGCTCGTAAAACAACAAGTTGGGTTGTGAGCTTGTAAAACAACCGGCTGTAATCTGTAGGATTATAGTGAAATTCCCAAGAGGTCTTGGGGAGTGGATGTAGGTGCTGGGGTGCACCGAACCACTATATGTTTGTTGTGTTTGTAATGCTTCTTGTTATTGTCTAACTTACACAATTACTCACTTAGATAAATTGCTTGCTTAACTATTATCCGCGAATTCTTTAGTTGCAAGCATATTCAATCAAGTCACATTCTATACATCAAACAGTTGCTAAGTTTAACTTTCACTGTGCATCTATACAACTTAGCATAATTAATCAAAACTTTTAGAAATAGGTTAAAAGTTTTAAAAGACCCAATTCACCCCCCTCTTGGGTTGTATCTACTGGGGCAACATATGCCTTTCTTGGACCCGAGGACGCTTACCCTATAATTATCTCGTCTGATCTTAATCATGACCAAGAAAGAAAATTACTTGGTGTTTTAAAGAATCATAAAGGAGCCTTAGGGTGGTCTATTGCCGATTTGAAGGGGATTAGCCCCTTAGTTTGCACGCACCGGATATATTTGGAGGACAATGCCAAAACCACAAGGCAAATGCAACGAAGGTTAAATCCTACAATGAGAGATGTGGTTAAGGCAGAAGTCCTCAAGTTGCTTGACGTGGGTATTATTTACCCAATTTCCGACAGCAAGTGGGTAAGCCCTACTCAAGTCGTTCCTAAGAAATCAGGTTTGACGGTAGTAGAAAATGAACAAGGTGAACTAGTTCCAACTCGTGTCCCGACGAGTTGGCGCATGTGTGTTGACTACCGAAAGCTGAATTTGGTCACACGAAAGGATCACTTTCCTCTACCCTTCCTAGACCAAGTATTGGAGAGGGTTGCAGGGCATGCTTTCTATTGTTTTCTCGATGGCTATTCGGGATATTATCAAATTGAAATTTCACCGGAAGATCAGGAGAAGACTACCTTCATTTGTCCTTTTGACACATTTGCTTTCCGACGAATGCCATTCGGGTTGTGTAATGCACCTGCAACATTCCAAAGATGCATGCTCAGCATCTTTGAAGACATGAACGAGAAATTTTTGGAAGTGTTCATGGACGACTTCTCCGTTTTTGGCGACACATTTGATGATTGCCTGTCACATTTACAAGCTGTCTTAGCTCGATGTATGGAAAAGAATTTGATACTGAATTGGGAGAAATGCCACTTCATGGTGCCAAAGGGAATTGTCTTAGGACATATTATTTCATCGAAGGGCATGGAAGTAGATAGAGCTAAGACTGATTTAATTGCTAAGCTACCTGCACCCAAGACGGTTAGAGATGTTAGATCATTTTTGGGTCATGCCGGATTTTATAGGAGATTCATCAAGGACTTTAGTGTCATATCTCGACCATTATGTAATCTCCTATCCCTTGATACACCGTTCAATTGGACTGAAACCTGTCAGGAGGCATTCGAAAAGTTGAAGTCTATGCTTAGCACTGCACTCATCGTGCGACCACCCGATTGGTCATTACCTTTTGAGATTATGTGCGACGCTAGCGACTATGCAATAGGAGCTGTCCTAGGACAACGCAAGGATAATAAGCCATATGTCATTTACTATGCAAGCAAAACCTTAAACGATGCTCAAATGAATTACACTACCACCGAGAAGGAATTACTTGCAGTAGTATTTGCCTTAGATAAATTTCGCTCTTATATCCTTGGTGCTCCTATTGTTATCTTCACAGACCATGCGGCACTAAAATATTTGTTGGATAAGAAAGAGGCCAAACCACGCTTAATACGATGGATACTTCTACTCCAAGAATTTGACATCACTATCAAAGATAAAAAAGGAGTAGAGAATGTGGTTGCTGACCATTTATCACGATTAGTTTTTCATGATTCAGTGCCACAGTTTTCCATCAAGGACTCATTCCCTGAAGAGCAGTTGTTTGCACTTTCTAGTATACCATAGTATGCAGATATTGTAAATTTTCTTGTTACAAGCCGGATGCCGGAGCATTGGGGGTCGACAGATAGAAAAATTTTCTTGCGCGAAGTAAAGAATTATTACTATGATGAACCCTATTTGTTTAAATATTGCAATGATCAAATCTTTAGACGATGCATACCGGATCATGATATACAAAGCGTACTTTCTTTCTGCCACACTGATGCTTGCGGTGGACACTTTACCTCTAAGAAAACTATTGCAAAAGTTTTGCAATGTGGTTTCTATTGGCCCACTATATTCAAAGATGCCCACGAGTTCTGCAGGACATGTGATCCATGTCAACGTATTGGAAGTCTAACTCGTAGGCAAATGATGCCTCTTCAACCCATTACTATTATCGAAATTTTCGATTGTTGGGGCATCGATTTTATGGGCCCATTCCCACCATCTCTTGGATATGTGTACATTTTAGTCGGTGTCGAATATGTGTCCAAATGGGTAGAAGCTGTTGCTTGTAAGACCAATGATCACAAACCCGTCCTGAAGTTTTTAAAAGAAAATATTTTTTCACGATTTGGAATGCCTAAGGTCATAATTAGTGATGGTGGAAAATACTTTTGTAATAAGCCTTTTGAGACATTATTAAAAAAGTATAGTGTCACCCACAAAGTTGCTACCCCATATCACCCGCAAACTAGTGGCCAAGTAGAATTAGCCAATAGGGAGATCAAGCGTATTTTAGAGAAAACGGTGAACCCATCACGAAAAGATTGGTCCTTGAAACTATCAGATGCATTATGGGCCTATCGTACTGCATACAAAACCATTCTTGGCATGTCTCCCTACCGGCTAGTCTATGGAAAAGCATGTCATCTGCCTGTAGAAATAGAACATAAATCGTATTGGGCAATTAGAAAATTGAATTTTGATTTACAAGATGCCTGTCTAGCTAGAAAATTGCAATTAAACGAGCTTAATGAGATTCGCAGAGAGGCTTATGACAATGCTAAAATTTGCAAAGAACGAATGAAGATCTTACATGATAAATTAATTTTAAAAAAATCTTTTGAACCATTGCAAAAAGTTCTTTTATATGATTCCCGCTTACATCTATTTCCTGGTAAGTCGCGATCGAGATGGACAGATCCTTACATTATAAAAACTATTTTTCCACATGGGGCAGTTGAGATTGAGAATCCACGGGATGGTAGAATTTTTAAGGTAAATGGACATAGGTTAAAACCTTTTCTTGAGAATTTTGCAGATGAAGAGGACTCCTTTTTCTTGGGGGAGCCTTCTTATGACTGAGCATGAATTCAAAGGTATGTGTATATTAGTTAGGATTATTTTTCTAGTTTTGTACGTTTTATTTTCTGGATATCAACAGCTCAAGGTATTCTTCTTCTCTTCAATATTATTTTCTATATTGTCTTTCATTATAGCTTTCTTGTATCTATTACATTGAGGACAATGCAATGTTTAAGTTGGGGGGAGGGAAGTATTTTGAAAAAAAAAAAAAATTGCATTCTTTTCTAAGCAAATGCACATGTATTTTCATATTGAGTTTGTGCAACTATTAAGGCAAGGAATACATGCGTACTATGACTGATCAGAGACCTATTATTAGATCCCCGCACATGTATTTAATGATTATAGAAAGGCCTCAGGAGTTCACATTTGTTTAATGCATTTTTATTAAGCCATATCTGTAAAAGAAGTACGAGTATCCTTGTCCGTACTATAAGGTTCTTGATTTGGTTTTCACATAAAGATAGAGATTGAATACCCCAGCTAGATCATCTAAGTGCCTTCTGTTCCGACCTTGGTTGACCTATAGTCACGTTGCAGTCACATTATATGGTTCAGTTTACCTTCTCTATCTTGAAAAAAAAATTTAAAATAAATAAATAAATAAATGAGGAGATGACAAGTCTAATCTCGTGGCGTAGTCTGGTTCGAGTAATTAAGCCCGAGGGGTGTTTCACCTAATGCCTTGAGCCAACTGGATCAGGAGTCATTGGCCGAAAACTCGCTACATGGACCTTGCTAGAGCCTAAGGGGGTTGGACTATTGTAATCACCATTGGTAAAAAAAAAAGAGCATGAATAGGGTTGGTCGGGCTGAACCCAGTGACATGTAGTAATGGCTGGTTTGACTCCATTGTATTGGACCTTTTTGTACTTTGGATATTTAGTTGGGATTGATAGCTCCTTCTTTTTATGCGAACCATTCTTGACAATTTTAGACAACATAAGATATTCCGAAAATTTGATGGATCATGCTCTAATAAACTGTAGTAAACACTTGTGAACTTGAGTAGTACACCTAAAATTCAAGCGGTACCATATTTTGGTGGAGGTATTAGTACTCTGAGAAAGTCATACTATTTTATGCACACTACACTTTCGTATTTTCCTTGCTTTGATAGTTGCCATGCTTGAAAATATATATTAATTACATAGGTATTAGCTTAGAATTTAGGACCTCATGTCATATCATTTTATGAATGAGGTTTGTGGGTAACATCTCTACAAACCCTCACGAGACAACACTCGTCCACTAGGATAACCTAAGGGTTTAACGGCTTGTTGCACGTGCTAAGTGCAATCGTGATGCCCTATGAAAGTGGGTACGTATCTTAGTTTTGTATCTTTAGCTTCAATAAAAAGTCATAGTTTAAACCACACCTTTTGCACTCTCATTTTTTTTCATTTGTCCGTTAATTGCTAAGAGACTAGCAATAAGCTAGTTGGGGGGTGTGATGAGAGCACAAAAGTACGATTTACACATCACTTAAATTAATATTATTGCTAATAAATAATGATAAAAGTGTTGCATTAATATTATATTTTTGTGGTGCAAAGGTTATTGTAAATCAAGAGTTTAAATGCGCATTTTGTATAGTTTGGGATAAGGCATGGCTCCAAGCCTAATGATGTTAGGAGCATAATTGAACCTGGCCAAGCACATTTGCACCGGAGCTACACATGTCTACATGCCATAGCCTCTTCCCGTGACACATGCCAAAGATCCTGCTGCAGCCCTCATCCATTACCATCTTCAGCATACCGCGAGCTCCCGGATTTGTGATTTGATCTCAGAGGCTTCCCAGCATCCGCTCCTCCTCGAGTCCATTCACAACCCGATCAACGCTCCCATGCTTCAGCCCGTAATCATCTCCCAGCATCAGCGTCGGATCCGGCCGTTTCCAGCATTCCGTGAATCCTCCCAGCGGCCGTCCGAAAGAGATCACGCGCCTCCCAGCTTCCTCCATCTCCATTCCCGAGCGTGCGACCCCGTATCAGAGCCTCCTCCGATCCCGCTGCATCTCCTAGCCGATTCACAGCCGGAACTCGCGTCCGAGCATCCCACGGCCAGCCAGGATCCGCCTACCCCGCATTCTCAGCAGCGGACTTCCAGCCTTCCCGCATTTCATCCATAGCGCGTCGTCCTCACCCGAGATCAGCATCCATGATCCTCTCACAACGATCTCCTAGCATCCGCGATTAGCTCCCGAGCATCTCTGTGCATCCATTTGAAGAAGATCGGGATTCATGCCAAGCCTCCACACCTCAGTCTCCTCCGGCCATCCGTGATCACCGCCCAGCCGTCTGCCTCCTCCACAGCATCCGCGACTTCATCCTTCCAACCTTACGCGCCCAAGATCAGCCGTTCGCATTGATCTCCAACGCATCCCCAAGATCCATAGAGGGGGGAGATGAGTATAAGAGGTAGTCGGCTGAGAAAGGGGAGGGGGGCCATCGAAGAAGAAAACAGGAGGAAGAACAGGGGTGCCGGCTGTTGCGGTTGAGGGAAAAGAGAAGAAGGAAACAGGGTATGCCCTATTTTCGAAAAGAAAAAGAAAAAGAAAAGGAATAAGAGAGGGAAAGGCTAGAGAGGGAAAGGCTAGTGTTTTTGTAATGGGAGGCTAACACCTTTGGTCAAGGGTGATGGAAGAACCCTTGATAGTTTGCTTTCTTCAAGTAAATTCTGAACGATTATTTTCTTTGATTTACATCTATTATATGCTCTTAGTTCTTGCATACTTATTTGTTAGATAGATCTTGTACGGTTTATATTTATTGATGCATGGGTTGTTTCGATTTTTGATTTATCGTAGACGTAACCGGCACGATAAATACTTGAATGTTGAATTCATATTTTCAAAGTATATATTCCATGCTTAGAACTATTCTATCTAATTAATCCTTAATCAAGAATCGCAAAAATTTAATTGTTGAAAATAACATTATCAAGGGGGAATCCAGATCCCTAGCCTTCTCTATATTCTTGAACGTTGTTTCATTATCTATTATTCTCTGCTTTTAATTTTTGAAGATCAACTAAAAATTATATCTAAAAATTACGCTAATAATCTATAGATCGTTCCCTGAGGAATCGACCTCGGACTTCCGAGTTATACTACTTGTGCGATTCTCCTGCACTTGGGAGAACAGTTTTATTTTTGCACCAAACTCTTTGCATCATAACCAACTCAAGTGACAATAGCTTAGTATTCAAAGGAATAAGACGTGGTAATGTGTACGTAGTAGATCTTGAAGATCTTGACAAAAATAATCCTTACTTAGTAGCTAGTGATACTAAGGTTAATGATGCAAGTTGGTTATGGCACCGTAAGTTAGGTCATGCAAGTATGGATACAATATCAAAACTAGTTAAAAGAGATTCTGTAATAGGTTTGCCAAAACTAAAATTTGAGAAAAATAAAATTTGTGAAGCATGTCAATATGGGAAATAATCTAGGAGCTCTTTAAATCCATAAATTGTGTCACTACTACTAGACCCCTTGAACTACTACACATGGATCTATTTGGACCAACTAGAACCACAAGTCTTGGTGGAAACAAGTATGGCCTTGTCATTGTAGATGATTTTTCTAGATACACATGGGTCATATTCTTAGCTCATAAAGATGAAGCGTTTTCAGTATTTAAGAAATTTCATAAGGAAGTTACTAATTCAAGAAATGCTTCAGTTATAGCTATTAGCAGTGATCATGGAACGGAATTTGTAAATCATCTATTTGATAAATTTTGTAGTAAAAAGGGAATAACTCATAATTTCTCTGCACCTAGGACACCACAACAAAATGGAGTTGTAGAAAGAAAGAATAGAACCCTAGAGGAAATGGCTAGAATCATGTTGTGCGAAAGTAACCTCCCTAAGTATTTTTGGGGAGAAGCCATTAATACATCATGTCATATATTAAATAGGGTTTTATTGAGACCAATTATAAAGAAAACACCTTATGAACTTTAGAGAGATAGAAAGCCCAAAGTAAACTATTTTCATATTTTTGGATGTAGGTGTTTCATTCATAATAATGGCAAAGATAACTTAGGTAAATTTGATTCTAAATCAGATGAAGGTATCTTTTTGGGATATTCCACATTAAGTAAAGCTTATAGAGTCTTTAACAAAAGAAACCTTGTTATTGAAGAGTCTATACATGTTGTTTTTGATGATACTAATGATATCTCTTCTAGCAAGAAAGTAGCTCTTGATGAGGATGCAGAAATACTTGAGAAAAAGATAGATGAGATGACATTACAAGAGGATGAACCGAAGCAAATTGGAGAAACTTCAACAAGCCAAGAGGTAATTGTTGATCATGAGCTTACTAAGGCTTGGAGGTATGCTCATGGTCATCCTAAGAAATTAATTTTAGATGATCCATCTCAACCTGTTAGAACTAGAGCATCTCTTAGGTACTTAAATAATCATCTAGCATTTATCTCACACTTTGAATCTAAAAACATAGAAGAAGCCGAAAATGATGTAAATTGGATAAATGCGATGCAAGAAGAGCTAAACCAATTTACTAGAAACAAAGTATGGAACTTAGTTGATCGACCCACTGAATACTCAATAATAGGAACTAAATGGATATACAAAAATAAACTTGATGAAAATGGAATCGTGATTAGGAACAAGGCTAGACTAGTAGCAAAGGGCTATAATCAAGAAGAAGGTATAGACTTTGATGAGGATTTTGCTCCTGTAGCTAGACTTGAAGCAATTAGATTGTTACTAGCATTTGCATACTCTAAAGACTTCAAACTATTTTAAATGGATGTAAAAAGTGCCTTTTTGAATGGTATATTAATGAGGAGGTGTATGTAGAACAACCTCCTGGTTTTGAAAATCATCAATACCCCAATCATGTTTATAAACTAAACAAAGCACTTTATGGTCTGAAACAAGCTCCTAGAGCATGGTATGACAGACTTAGCAAATTTCTATTAGACCATGAATTCTCTAGAGGGAACGTTGATACAACACTGTTTTTAAAGAAGAAAAACAAAGATATGTTAGTAGTTCAGATTTATATAGATGATATTATTTTCGGTGCTACTAACAATCGCCTCTGCGAAGAATTTGCTGACTTAATGCAGAGTGAATTTGAAATGAGCATGATGGGAGAGCTGAACTATTTTTTCGGGCTCCAAATCAAACAATCTAAAGAAGACATCTTCATCTGTCAAGCAAAATACATCAAGAAGATGCTTAAAAAGTTTGATATGGATGGAAACAAGTCACTCAGCACACCCATGAGTTCATCATGCAAACTAGACAAAGATGAATCAGGTAAATCAGTAGATCAAAAGATGTATAGAGGTATGATAGGATCTTTATTATATCTTACTGCAAGTAGACCTGATATCATGTTTAGTGTATGCATGTGTGCTAGATATCAATCTAATCCTAAGGAATCATATTTAATTGTTGTTAAGAGAATCTTTAAATACCTAATAGGAACAAAAAACATAGGTTTATGGTACTCTAAAGAATCAAGCATAAACTTAATAGGGTACACTGATTCAGACTTCGCTGGTTGTAAACTTGATAGAAAAAGCACCAGCGGGTCATGTCAATTCTTAGGAGAAAACTTAATCTCTTGGTTTAGCAAGAAACAAATCTCGGTTGCACTATCTACGGCTGAAGCCGAATATGTAGCTGCCGGGAGTTGTTGTGCTCAAATCTTGTGGATTAAACAACAACTTGAAGATTATGGCATTAAACAAGATAAAATTCCCATTAATTGTGATAATACAAGTGCCATTAATCTAACTAAAAATCCAATTCAACATTCAAGAACTAAACACATTGAGATAAGACATCACTTCATAAGAGATCATGTTCTGAATGGTGATGTGACACTTCAATTTGTTTGTATTGATGATCAACTTGCTGATATCTTCACAAAATCTTTGAGTGAAGATCGATTTTGATACTCTCCTCTAATTCATTGATTTTGATGATTAGTTTATGTTGGACATAGGACCTCTTATCTATGATCATCAAATCAGTTCTTAAATCTGAGATAGTTCCATAACTCTCTCTTTTGGCACAAAAATAAAAAAAATTTTGGTTATGTGCCAGAGTTCGAATCGACTCGAATAGATTTTAGAGTCGGCTCGTGGGAGAGTCGATTCGCGCATATTTGGGAGTCGACTCGAGGTCGAGTCGACTCGCGACTTACCAGAGTCGACTCGAGGTCGGGAATCCGACTTTTAACCCTAAGCGGAATGTTTTTCTCTTCACTTCTATTTTCAGCCGCCACTGTTCAAAAGCCCTAGAGCCATCTCCGACCTCGTCTCCAACCCATTCTAGGTTCTTTCCTCGGTGTTTCCTCCATTTTTCTTGTCCTTTCCCTGTATTTAGGTCAAAAATGCCTAGGAAAGTCGTTGTCCCAAGCCGAAAGAGACCCTTCTCTACGAGTGGGGCTGAGCGACGGTACAAGGCTCGGAACGAACCCACGAGGCCACCACCTCCGGTTCCTTCCCTGCCTAGGCCGGTTCCCTCACGCTCATGCGCCGGGAAGGTTGTCTCTACCGGGAGGCAAGTCAACTTTGACTTCCTCTCCCGGAAAGGTTCAACCTAGGGCATCACCTTAGGGCCCAGGGCTTAGAGTTCTTCTGTTCTCTTGACCTCCCTACCTATCTAGGGTTAGTTAGGAAATTTTACGGTACTGTTGCACGGGGTAGCGGCGGTATCCAGGGAACTGTAGCGGGTGCCCCAGTTTTCATTTCCGAGGACTTCATTGCTCGAGTCCTCCATCTCTTTAGTGAGGGGATCGTTTCCACACACCCCTCAGATAGAACAGAGACCCTTACGACCATCTTAGGGAGTCCACCTCTGTCCCCATGCGGCTTCTCCTATGTATCATTTCTAGGACTCTCTTCCCCAAAACTGGTAGGTTTGACTTCATTTCAGAGAGAGACCTAGCTTTGATGTTCCACATCCTCCAAGACACTCCCATCAACTTTCCTAAACTCATCTACAAATACCTTTGTGAACCCCTAGACAAACCTAGGCTGAGTCTCCCGTATGGGATGTTATTCACTCTTATCTTTAGGGAGTTAGAGGTCCCTATCCCTGAGGGAGAACCCTCTCGCTCACTGTGTTTTACAGATTGCATGGGTGAGGGGACCTTTCATCGGATGGGATTCCACAAGGTCGGGGGAGTCTGAGTACGGAAACTATCCACATCCACACCATCTGACCCTACCACTCATCACTCTCCTAGCCCTGACCATGACCAGAAGCACTATACAGATCTTCCCACTTTTCCTTCCACCTCTGGTCCTACCCATACTGAGCCCTCCACCTCCACTGCCCCACCTTCTCAGCAGCAGCCCCTGGAGGTTCGGATATCTTCTGAGTGGCTCCGAGAGTTGCGGTAGGAGATAGTGAGGGAGCTGAGGGATGACCTGCTGAGGGAGCTCCGAGGTCCTCAGACTGCTCCCTCCACCGAGGTAGTTCCCTCCTTGGCAGCCGTGACAGAGATGACTGCGCACCTGAAGGAGGAAATATCCAATGTGCGAAGCCTAGTTCAAGCTCAATACTGGAACATGAGTGATGTCAAGGACGACACGAAGAAGATGCGAGACGGCATCCGACATGAGCTAGTCAGTCAGAGTCAGGTTGCAGAGCGGTTAGCCAGTGCATTGATCTCCAAGTTGGACACCCTCCAGGAGAGTGTGACCGAGCTTACCACGATCCAGACTAGGGCCACCTCGGAGATCATAGTTCAGCTAGGGAATGTTCAAGAGGGGCTCAGCTTGGTCTTGAAACACACAAGACTAGGTTCAGGAGCCTTGGTGCAAAAATAAAATTGTTCTCCCAAGTGCAGGCGAATCGCACAAGTAGTATAACTCGGAAGTCCGAGGTCGATTCCTCAGGAAACGAAATATGGATTATTAGCGTAATTTCAGATTAATTAATTCAATAAATTCGTGGGTTAAGATGATGTTTTGCAGATAGAAAATAAATCAAATTTTGGATATATTAAGATGGTGTAGGGATCCAGAATCTCCTTCGATAATATCAAATTCATGAAATAAATTCTATGATTCTTTTGTTTTCTTTAAGATTTATAAGCAGATAAAATTTAATTATGGAGTATGTTCTTGATAACATGAATTTTTTTTTTTTTAAGCATTCAACGTGCCATATAACGTCAACGATGAATCAAATAATCAAGAAAGACATGTATCAATAAGCATAAATCATAAAATAATTTTCAACACATAAGAATCATGACATAATCCAAAAATAAATCGTATAAAGTAAAGGATTAGAATTTACTTCAAAGAAAGCAATACATCAAAGGTTCCTCCATCACCCTTCATCTAGGACTTTAGCCTTCCATTAAAAACATTATCCTCCCTCTCATCACTCTTTTTTTTTTCTTTTGAAGAACAACCCGAGAGAGAGGAAAAACTCCTCTGTTTTCTTCCTTCAACCGCAGCAGCTCCCCTGTTTTTCTTTCTTTTCGGAATCGGAGCTCCCCCCTGTTTCTCTTCTTCCTTTTTGGAATCGGAACTCCCCCCTGTTTCTCTTCTTCCTTTTTGGAATCGGAACTCCACCTTCGAATGAGAGCTCCCCCTTCATATAGATCTCCAGAGCCCTCTTGACAATGCTCGGTTCCCTGATTGCATGTGGAGAGCAAAATGGAACGCAATTGCTGGGATCCATAAGCTGAAGAATCGCTGGGATGCGTGGGATGCGGATGGTGCCGAGACGCTCATGAATGGCTGGAACGGAGGAAGAAGCGGGCTGCTGGGAGGCGCTGATCACGGGCTCGGGCAGACGCTGTGAAGGAGGCTTGTGAACGGATTGGAGGTGAAGCGGAATAGGTGGAGGGGCGCGATCTCTTCCAGACGACCGCTGGGAAGATTCACGGGATGCTGGGAGATGATCACGGGCTGAAGCATGGGAGTGTTGATCGGGTTGTGAGGCTAAGAAGGAGGAGAACGCGGACGAGACGGATGCCAGAGGTGATCGCGGATGCGGACGACGTGCAGATGCTGGGAAGATGCTTGAAACGGGTTGCTGGGAAGGAGGAGGGCGCTGATCACGGCTGGGATGATGGAGAAATGAAGCCGCGGACGCTGTGGAGGAGGCGGTGATCGCACGGACGGCTGAAGAAGAAGGAACTTTGATCACAGAAGAATTGCTTCGCGTGTGGAGGAAGCGGTCGGACGCGTGGGAAACGCTGACTCACTTGCGGGAAGATGGGTTGGATGCGGGCTCCATCGAAATGAGATGCACAGATTACTAAAAATTGGTTGCAGTGAATTGGACGGCTGAACTCAACCTTCTTCTAGCGTGCAACTGGGATTGACCCATACAGTTGGCTAGTCACCTGCGGTGATGCATCTTTTTGGACCTAATACGTATTTTTTTCTTTAATTTACGATCACCTGCACCCCACAAAAATATAATATTAATGCAACACTTTTATCATTATTTATTAACAATAATATTAATTTAAACTGCGTGTAGATCGCACTTTTGTGCTCTCATCACACCCCCCAACTAGCTTATTGCTAGTCTCTAGCAATTAACGAGCAAACGATAAAATGAGGGCACAAAAAAAATGTGGTCTAACCTATGACTTTGTTTATTATTATTATTATTATTATTATTATTTTATTGAAGCTGAAGATATAAAACTAAGATACGTACCCATTTTCGTAGGGCATTACGATTGCACTTAGCACGTGCAACAAGCCGTTAAACCCCTAGGTTATCCTAGTGGACGAGTGTTGTCTCGTGAGGGTTTGCAGTAATGTTACCCACAAACATCATTCATAAAATGATATACAATGAAATCTAAGTCAATACACATGTGATATATATATTTTTCTCAAGCTTGGCAACTATCAAAGCAAGGGGAATACTAAAGTGTAGTATGCATAAACAGAATGACTTTCTTAGAGCACTAATACCTCCACCACAACATGGTACCGCTTGAATTTTAGGTGCACTACTCAAGTTCGCAAGTGTTTACTACAGTTTATTAGAACCTGATCTATCAAATTTTTAGAATATCACATGTTGTCTACATTCGTCAAGAATGGTTCGTATGTAAAGAAAGAGCTATCAATCCCAACTAAATATCCAAAGTACACAAAGGTCCAATACAATGGAGTCAAACCAGCCATTACCACATGTCACTGGGTTCAGCCCGACCAACCCTATTCATGTTTTTTTTTTTTATTGGAAACACATATGGTGATTACAATAGTCCAACCCCCTTAGGCTCTAGCAAGGTCCATGTAGCGAGTTTTCGGCCAATGACTCTTGATCCAATTGGCTCAAGGCATTAGGTGTAAACACCCCTCGGGCTTAATTACTCGAACCAAACTACGCCACGAGGTTAGACTTGTCATCTCCTCATTTATTTATTTATTTAATTTTTTTTTTTCAAAATAGAAAAGGTAAACTAAACCATATAATGTGACTGCAACGTGACTATAGGTCAACCAAGATCGGAACATAAGGCACTTAGATGATCTAGCCGGGGTATTCAACCTCTATCTTTATGTGAAAACCAAATCAAGAATCTTATAGTACGGACAAGGATACTCGTACTTCTTTTACAGATATAGCTTAATAAAAATGCATTAAACAAATGTGAACTCCTGAGGCCTTCCTATAATAATTAAATACATGTGCGGGGATCTAATAATAGGTCTCTAATCAGTCATAGAACGCATGTATTCCTTGCTTTAATAGTTGCACAAACTCAATATGAAAATACATGTGCATTTGCTTAGAAAAGAATGTAAAAACATTTTTTTTTTTCGCAAAATACTTCCCTCCCCCCAACTTAAACATTGCATTGTCCTCAATGTAATAGATACAAGAAAATTATAATGAAAGACAGTAGAGAAAATAATATTGGAGAGAAGAGGAATACCTTGAGTTGTTGATATCCAGAAAATAAAACCTACAAAACTAGAAAAATAATCCTAACTAATATACACATACCTTTGCCTTCATGTTCAGTCATAAGAAGGCTCCCCCAAGAAAAAGGAGTCTTCTTCATCTGCAAAATTCTCAAGAAAAGGTTTAAGTCTGTGTCCATTTACCTTAAAAATTCTACCATCCCGTGGATTCTCAATCTCAACCGCCCCATGTGGAAAAACAGTTTTTATAATGTAAGGACCTGTCCATCTCGATCGCAACTTACCAGGAAACAGATGTAAGCGGAAATCATATCAAAGAACTTTTTGCAAAGGTTCAAAAGATTTTTTTAAAATTGATTTATCATGTAAGATCTTCATTCATTCTTTGCAAATTTTAGCATTGTCATAAGCATCTCTGCGAATCTCATTAAGCTCCTTTCTCCTTAGAAGGAAGGTCCTCAAAACCTCTTCATTCCAATGATCATGAATGCATGCATCTCCGTACAAGTGGAGGCCGGAAAGATCAAACCAATTGAACCGCTCAATTGCAATTTTCTAGCTAGACCGGCATCTTGTAAATCAAAATTCAATTTTCTAATTGCCCAATACGATTTATGTTCTATTTCTACAGGCAGATTGTTAGATGTATGCCCTAGAAGCCAATCTGGCTGACACATTGTTAATTCTAGGGACATAATTTTGTACTTGACTATTTATTATTGAATAAATAAAAGGCATCTTATCATTCATATTATTTATGTGTCTATGAATCGTCCAAGAAATTAATAAGATGATGATGCATATTCTCAAGAGTTGAAAATTTGAGCTATGTATCATTGGTGATTAATTTCTAAATGCTCCTGATCAATGGATCATCACGAGGACGGTGATCGATCCGATCAGTGCACAGATCACTTTCCTTCTGGATGGACGAGACTTGAGTCCACAGTGTAGGGACACTGAAGTGATAGTGCAGGTGCTTGTTAGAGAACAAGGGTACTGAGCGTGACCAAGACAAGAAGTCACTTGGATGTCTATCCACTCGTCAGTGACTTGCTTGATGTTGCAGTAGTATGACTGGTCTTTTGACCTGCAGTGCTTCAGCTACTCACAGTGAGGTTATTGTAGTTTGACTACACGTATACATGGTCTCTAGTTATATGGGTCCTTGTAGTGTAGATTGGCTGCAGTAAGTTCACTGTAGGAGTAGGGTATGCACTTACATGGAATCTATCGACCTTGATAAAAGAGGAGTGATCCTATGTGATTTGTTAGAGTGAGTTCTAAGACCTTGGCCAGGGCAATAATATAAAGTGGAAAAAGAGTTTTCCACTATCGAACTCGAGTCGAATAAATCTTGACATATGACAGACGAAGGGGTTTGACGAGTTATCCATGACCTCCGTCCTGTAGGGATCCACGATAGTAGGACTGTATCACACGATAACTGCACCTAGAGGTTCATCATTCTATTCTACTGGGTAGCCACTACATGCTGCTAGGTGTCACTGGTGGATGGTGGGACTCACAGGGATTATCTCGATGATCGATAAACCCTAAAGAGTAGAGTTGGAATCGTTCCAATCCATTGAAAGGAGTTTTCAATGATATTATGATAGAGATCATAATATATCTCACTACCGGTCAGAGTAGAACCTATGGGGTCATACACACTAGAAGTATTGACCGATCCGATGGTTGAAAAGTGATTATGAATCACAAGTAATCAATTCGATTGATATTCAGTTGAAGAAGGAACAAAGGGAATTAATTAATTGGACTTGAAACAAGAGTCCTACTTCGAGAAGGATTCCTAGAGTCCTAATTGGATTAGGACTGGGAATCCTAGTTGGAGTAGGACAGGGATTTCTACTTGGAATAGGATTCCTGCAATCCTAATGAGATTAGGAGTTTTGAATCAAAATTGGATTCCTACTTGGAGTAGGATTCCTAGAGTCCTAATCGGATTAGGACTTCGAATTCAAATAGAGTCCTAATTGGATTAGGACAAAAATTATATATGTCCTAATTTGGATTAGAATTTCTTAAGTCACAATTAATTATTAATCTAATGAATCAATAAGACTCCTAATTGGATTAGGATTGAAGAGTTCAATTGAGTCAAAATTGATTTAAGTTCTAATTGGATTAGGATTTACCTAGATTGGATCCAAATTGGTTCACCCTTGGGCTAAGCCTAATTGGATTAGGGCTTGACCACATTAGGGCATTCCAATCCCTATCTAATATGGATTAGGGTTTACCATGAGGAAGGGGATAAGCCCCTCCCCTTTCCACGTGGAGAAGGGAGAAGAGACGGCACCCCCTCTTAGGAAAGACATCAAGAACTCCTAAATGTTAGGAGCTCCACATGTCTATAAAAAGGGACTTGTGCGCGGCACCTAGGAAATAGAAGAAGTCCTCTTCCTCCTTGCCGTACGCCTCCCTCTCCTCTCCTCTTGGTTCAGCCGCAAGCAAGGAAGATAAAAGCCAAAGGTGTTGGCGGCATCCTCTTCCTCCCTTCTTCCTTCCAACGCAGGGAAAAGAAAGAAGGCTGCGTGGGGATTCTTCTTCTTCCTCTTCTTCATCCTTCTTCTTCCTCCTCTCAAGCACAATCAAGGGTTGATTGAAAGAGAGGAAATCAGCCATCAAAAGAAGTCTTTGCAAGGGAGCTAGCACCCCGGAAAGACAAGAGAGCTTTGATCGGATCACTGCTTCGTGTGGATACCCGTAGAGGCCGGACACTTGAACGGCTTCAAGCGAACCTTCATCCTAGACCACAAACTTCAGTTTGTGGTGATCGTCTACCCGCACAAGGTGAAGATCTGATCTTCCTAAAGGTTTAAAAAGTTTTAATTCTTATCTAACTACGAACGGTTCATGAAACAACGTTCATGCGATGAACGCCGATCCCGCTTATGCCGATTCCGCTGCCATCTGAATTTTTTTGAAATATCAACGGCATGGGCGGGTTCCCAACAGTGGTATCAGAGCCTAGGCTTCGTAGATTAAGGTAAGAATTAATTATCTAAAGGCTTATTAGATCTGAAAATTGAATGATCATGCATGCTGAAAATTTCTGCATGCAGATTTTTCAGGGGTGCTGATTTTTGCATGCTGATTTTTATGTGATAAAATGATGATTCTAATTGCGTTGTTAATGAGATTACAAAGTTTAGAATCATAATTAGCAATGATCAGCAACCTATGTCATGATATAATCAGTTAGTTTTCAGATCTGAAAATTGTAATTGTTGCATATGGTGATGATCATAGGATTCAAACCCTTTTGGTATCAAATGTAATGACCTGCGATGTGATCTGCAATGTCATGTAATTTTTCAGATGCTTGCATGCATCTTATTTGATGTTTTGAGAGGCCTGCGTGCCTCCTAAAAGGAGATGTAATTTATTTTTATTTTTATTTTACAATCTGGTTGTATTTGTGTGATGTGATGTACGTCAACGATCAAGTTGAAGACTAGGCATGAGATGAACAGGTGATCTAAGCGGTTGATGGCGATTGGATCAAGAGTTGATCAAGGATCGGATCAAGGAGGCTTGGAACCAATTCAAGAGTTGAAGACCAGTTGATCGATTGACGTGCATGTGCTTGTAATACGACCTAACTAGAATCCATGATCATCACCTATTTAAAGTTTAGCTTTAATTATTGCTGCGATTATAACTGCCTGCAATGTGCCATTTGCATGTGATGTGAATGTGAGTCGGCTAGATAGGTTTACATGTGATGTAGCAAACCCAATTGAGACCTAAATCAAAACCTCCTCAATCAAGTCGAGAGTGAACCGACATGAGCAAGTCATATTAGATTAATTGATCTAATTGGTGTCTAGGAAAGCATGAAAGGTGGTTACTTAATTAGGACCTTACTCTCTGAGTAAGGGGAGCCTCCCACCTGCTTACCTGGCCAATTGTTCGATTACCTCTTATGAAGAGCTCAAGTTGCAAACACTAAGACCTGATTAACCAATATTAAGTCAATAGGTCTTCCACTGTAGTAGAGCTGCTAAGGCCTTTCTGATGTTGATTTGTCTCGGCTGGACATAGTGGTCAAGTTGCATCAGGGGGCTGGACCTCTCTATAGACATGAGATGTTGTAGGGTAAAGGTGGGGTTGGGCACCAATAACTGTTAGGTGAGGACCCAATGACGACTTTATTCCTACGGTTATACGGTGGGTCTGACTTAACTAAGAAATGGGACCAATAACTGTTAGGTGAGGTTTTCATGGCTTAGAGACCAAGTTACACTGCAACATACTTGAGAAGCATTGTACAAGAGTTGTACATTCATCAATCTATGTGTCACCAATAACTGTTAGGTGAGGTGGCATGTAAATTGGTGGGACCGCAGTACCCACTAGAAACCCTAGTCGTGTGGGATTTCCGTTTCCCTACCAGGGGAGTGTGAGGGATTCGAGAAAATAGTGGGAGTTACATTTGTTCTAAAAGACCTTAGAACAGATTAGGATCAAGTACAAAAGTCTAACTAGAATTTTTACTCTCTGAGGATTATAAAGTCAGCTTCTAGACTCTTAAACTCATATCCTATAGAACAACCGTTTGACCAAACCCAATTATAAAGATTGGCTCAGCAAATTTCAAAAATAGTTTTGAATTGTGAGAAATTCGGGTATATGCTAGACCATGGAATCCCCATGTTACCAATCCGTCCGATCACTGATCAGCGTAAGACGCTTATTAAGTGGACGAACAATGACAATAAAGCTAGGTGCTGCACAATGGCATCCATGTCCAATGCATTACAATGCCAGCATGAGAACATGAAGACTGCCAGGGACATATTAAATCACCTGCAAGAGTTGTATGGTGATCAGAGTCACGCAGCTCGGTTTGAAGTGTCCAAGAGGCTCTTCAAAGCCAACATGCACGATGGGCAGTCTGTCCATGATCATGGTTTGACCATGATAAAGGACTTAGAGAAGCTTGAGAAGCTCGGCATGATTATGCACAAGGAATTGCAAATGGATTTGATCCCACAATCCCTTCTAGCTTCATATGAACAGTTTATAGTAAATTATCATATGAACAAGATTGTAAGCACCAAAACAAAATTGTTAAATAAATTGGTAACTATCTTAGGGACCTTGAAGAGTTCAAGGGGCATCGTTCTTGCTGTCGAGTTGGTTTCTAATTCCAAGAGAGAGTCTATTTGGAAGAAGAAGAAGCCTGCGAAGAAGCAGAAGACTAAGAAAACACCAAGTAAGGAAGTTTCAAGAAAAAGGCCAATTGCAAGGAAAAGTGTTTCCATTGCATAATGGGCGGCCATTGGAAGAGAAACTGTCCTACATACATGGAAAGCATAAAAACATGAAGGGTGACAGACCTTCAGAAGGTTTGTCAGATATGCTCAGGATACTTAGGGACTGTTACCTATTGCTAGCAGAAATTTGATTTCTGTATTTTATTTAGCACAGAAAGATTTTTATTTATTTGAAAATTAAATTAATTCAAAACGGTTTTATGATTGACAGTCTCTATCACATATATATGGATGTATCTGTGAATATATCTGAGCAAACAGTGAATACCATAGGATCTAATAGATCCAAAAATGAGATAAATCTAAAGTATTTATGGCACCTCAAGCTTGGCCATATAGGAGAAGACAAAATAAACAAATTAGAGAAACATGAGCTTTTGGGCTCATTGACTTTCGAGTCATATTTGATTTGTGAATTCTGCCTTCAAGGAAAGATGGCCAAATTATCCTTTGTAGGACACAGGGAGGTCCACTGAAATACTTACCCTAGTACACACTGATGTGTGTGGCCCATTCGATGTGCAGGCTAGAGGTTGTAATTTTTTACTTCATTTTACCGATGATTACTCACGGTATGGATATGTGTGTGAGACACAAATATGAAACTTTTGAAAGGTTCAAAAAGCTTAGATATGAAGTAGAAAAATAAGCACAAAAACTCATTAAGGTTCTTCGATCAGATCGAGGAAGTGAATATCTTAATGGAGAGTTCCGTGATTATCTCAAGGAGAATGGTATAGTTTCATAATGGACTCCTCCTGGTACACCTCAGCTCAATGGAGTGTTAGAGAGGAGGAATCGGACCCTATTGGATATGGTCAGGTCTATGATGAGCTTCACTGATTCACCTATGTTTCTTTGGAGAGATGCCTTACTTACCGCAGTATATCTACTGAATAGAGTTTCCTCTAAATCCGTTCCTACCACACCGTATGAGATATAGCATGGTAAGAAACCAAGTCTTGGTCATCTCAAGATTTGGGGATGTCCGGCCCACGTCAAGAGACTACAGGCAGACAAGTTAGAGGCTAGGACCATAAGTGCTCGTTTTATAGGATATCCTAAAGAGTCATTAGGATACAGTTTTTACATCTCAGAGGATCACAATGTGTTTGTGAGCCGTCACGCCATCTTCTTGGAAAATCAGTTTATCCTTGATAGAGGCAGTGGGAAGAAAATTGAGCTTGAAGAGAAAGTCTCTGAAAAGCAACGAGTCATGGATCCTATCGAACCCATTCATACAGAGCCAGTACACGATGTCCCTCGACCACCTCGTAGATCTAGTAGGGTCTCCCATCCTCCCGATAGATACTTAGGTATGCTAGAAGAGGATACCGAGGAAATGTTCCTAGTGGGAGATAGGGATTACACGCAGGATCCCAAAAACCTACGATGAGGCGATATCTGATATCGATTCCGAGAAATGGTTAGAAGCTATGAAATCAGAGTTAGACTCCATGCATTCCAACTAAGTCTGGACCTTAGTAGACCCACCAGAAGGTATTGTACCTATTGGATACAAATGGATCTACAAAAGGAAAATAGGTTCGAATGGAGAGGTAGAGACCTATAAGGCAAGGCTTGTGGCGAAAGGGTATAGTCAGCGCGAAGGCATTGACTAGGAGACCTTTTCACCTGTAGCCATGCTAAAATCCATCCGAACATTGCTTGCCATTGCAGCATTTCATGATTATGAAATCTGGCAGATGGATGTGAAAACTGCTTTCCTGAATGGATATCTTGATGAAGATATCTATATGGAACAGCCTTTGGGTTTCACTTCCAGTGATGGAGATCACAAGGTCTGCAAGCTGCAAAGGTCCATCTATGGACTAAAGCAAGCATCTCGGAGTTGGAACACTCGTTTCAATGACGCAATCAAAACGTTTGATTTCATCAAAAACGAAGAGGAACCGTGTGTTTACAAAAGGGTTAGTGGGAGCGCTGTCGTATTTCTCGTACTGTACGTGGACGACATCCTCCTGATAAGGGAATGATATTCCCATGCTAACCTTGGTCAAGGTCAGGTTGTCAAAAGGGTTCTCCATGAAAGACCTTGGGGAAGCATCCTATATTTTGGGAATAAAGGTCTATAGAGATAGATCTAAAAGGATGCTTGGCCTATCACAGAAGATGTACATAGAGGAAGTGCTGAAAAGGTTCAGCATGGAAAACTCTAAAAGGGGTCTCTTACCCCTAAGGCATGGAATTAATCTCTCCAAGAAGATGTGACCCAACACATCTGAAGAGATTCAACGCATGAGCAAGATCCCCTATGCATCTGCAATAGGGAGCCTCATGTATGCCATGCTATGTACATGACTTGATATAGTACATGCTGTGAATGTCACGAGCATATGTCAATCAGATCCAGGCAAAAAGCACTGGATAGCTGTGAAGAACAGTCTTAAGTACTTGAGAAGAACTAAGGACTTGTTCTTGGTCTTTGGGAGAAGATCAGAGTTGAAGGTAGAAGGATGCACACATATTGATGATAGAAAGTCTACATATGTGCAATGGTGGTTCAGTAAATTGGAAGAGTTCCAAACAACCGATCATTATAGATTCTACCTTAGAAGCTGAATGTTAAGCCGTCTCTAAGGGTGCAGTGAAAATCTTTTGGTTTAAAAGGTTCATTGCAGAGTTAGGTGTAATGTCATCAGATGTTATAACACTCTACTGCGATAACAAAGGCACCATAGCACTAGCTAAGGAGCCAAAGGTCTCACCAGAAATCAAAGCACATAGAGTTGCAGATTAACCTAATAAGCGACTACCTCGAAAGAAAATAAGTAGAGGATCAGAGAGTAGACTCCACAGAAAATGTGGCAGACCCATTCACTAAGCAGCTAAGTCGGCAGAAAACTAAAACGCATCTTGAGAAGATGGGGCTTAGGTTTATGGTTGATTGGCTTTAGTGCAAGTGGGAGATTGTTAGATGTATGCCCTAGAAGCCAATCTGGCTGACACATTGTTAATTCTAGGGACATAATTTTGTACTTGACTATTTATTATTGAATAAATAAAAGGCATCTTATCATTCATATTATTTATGTGTCTATGAATCGTCCAAGAAATTAATAAGATGATGATGCATATTCTCAAGAGTTGAAAATTTGAGCCATGTATCATTGGTGATTAATTTCTAAATGCTCCTGATCAATGGATCATCACGAGGACGGTGATCGATTCGATCAGTGCACAGATCACTTTCCTTCTGGATGGACGAGACTTGAGTCCACAGTGTAGGGACACTGAAGTGATAGTGCAGGTGCTTGTTAGAGAACAAGGGTACTGAGCGTGACCAAGACAAGAAGTCACTTGGATGTCTATCCACTCGTCAGTGACTTGCTTGATGTTGCAGTAGTATGACTGGTCCTTTGACCTGCGGTGCTTCAGCTACTCACAGTGAGGTTATTGTAGTTTGACTACACGTATACATGGTCTCTAGTCATATGGGTCCTTGTAGTGTAGATTGGCTGCAGTAAGTTCACTGTAGGAGTAGGGTATGCACTTACATGGAATCTATCGACCTTGATAGAAGAGGAGTGATCCTATGTGATTTGTTAGACTGAGTTCTAAGACCTTGGCCAGGGCAATAATATAAAGTGGAAAAAGAGTTTTCCACTATCGAACTCGAGTCGAATAAATCTTGACATATGACAGACGAAGGGATTTGACGAGTTATCCATGACCTCCGTCCTGTAGGGATCTACGATAGTAGGACTGTATCACACGATAACTGCACCTAGAGGTTCATCATTCTATTCTACTGGGTAGCCACTACATGCTGCTAGGTGTCACTGGTGGATGGTGGGACTCACAGGGATTATCTCGATGATCGATAAACCCTAAAGAGTAGAGTTGGAATCGTTCCAATCCATTGAAAGGAGTTTTCAATGATATTATGATAGAGATCATAATATATCTCACTACCAGTCAGAGTAGAACCTATGGGGTCACACACACTAGAAGTATTGACTGATCCGATGGTTGAAAAGTGATTATGAATCACAAGTAATCAATTCGATTGATATTCAGTTGAAGAAGGAACAAAGGGAATTAATTAATTGGACTTGAAACAAGAGTCCTACATCGAGTAGGATTCCTAGAGTCCTAATTGGATTAGGACTGGGAATCCTAGTTGGAGTAGGACTGGGATTCCTACTTGGAATAGGATTCCTGCAATCCTAATGAGATTAGGAGTTTTGAATCAAAATTGGATTCCTACTTGGAGTAGGATTCCTAGAGTCCTAATCGATTAGGACTTCGGATTCAAATAGAGTCCTAATTGGATTAGGACTAAAATTATATATGTCCTAATTTGGATTAGAATTTCTTAAGTCACAATTAATTAGTAATCTAATGAATCAATAAGACTCCTAATTGGATTAGGATTGAAGAGTTCAATTGAGTCAAAATTGATTTAAGTTCTAATTGGATTAGGACTTACCTAGATTGGATCCAAATTGGTTCACCCTTGGGCTAAGCCTAATTGGATTAGGGCTTGACCACATTAGGGCATTCCAATCCCTACCTAATATGGATTAGGGTTTACCATGAGGAAGGGGATAAGCCCCTCCCCTTTCCACGTGGAGAAGGGAGAAGAGACGGCGCCCCCTCTTAGGAAAGACATCAAGAACTCCTAAATGTTAGGAGCTCCACATGTCTATAAAAAGGGACTTGTGGGCGGCACCTAGGAAATAGAAGAAGTCCTCTTCCTCCTTGCCGTACGCCTCCCTCTCCTCTCCTCTTGGTTCAGCCGCAAGCAAGGAAGATAAAAGCCAAAGGTGTTGGCGGCATCCTCTTTCTCCCTTCTTCCTTCCAACACAGGGAAAAGAAAGAAGGCTGCGTGGGGATTCTTCTTCTTCATCCTTCTTCTTCCTCCTCTCAAGCACAATCAAGGGTTGATTGGAAGAGAGGAAATCAGCCATCAAAAGAAGTCTTTGCAAGGGAGCTAGCACCCCGGAAAGACAAGAGAGCTTTGATCGGATCACTGCTTCGTGTGGATACCCGTAGAGGCCGGACACTTGAACGGCTTCAAGCGAACCTTCATCCTAGACCACGAACTTCAGTTTGCGGTGATCGTCTACCCGCACAAGGTGAAGATCTGATCTTTCTAAAGGTTTAAAAAGTTTTAATTCTTATCTAACTACGAATGGTTCATGAAACAACGTTCATGCGATGAACGTCGATCCCGCTTATGCCGATTCCGCTGCCATCTGAATTTTTTTGAAATATCAGCGGCATGGGCGGGTTCCCAACACAGATGACATGCTTTCCCATAGACTAGCCGGTAGGGAGACATGCCAAGAATGGTTTTGTATGCAGTACGATAGGCCCATAATGCATCTGATAGTTTCAAGGACCAATCTTTTCGTGATGGGTTCACCGTTTTCTCTAAAATACGCTTGATCTCCCTATTGGCTAATTCTACTTGGCCACTAGTTTGCGGGTGACATGGGGTAGCAACTTTGTGGGTGACACCATACTTTTTTAATAATGTCTCAAAAGGCTTATTACAAAAGTATTTTCCACCATCACTAATTATGACCTTAGGCATCCCAAATCGTGAAAAAATATTTTCTTTTAAAAACTTCAGGACGGGTTTGTGATCATTGGTCTTACAAGCAACAGCTTCTACCCATTTAGACACATATTCGACACCGACTAAAATATACTCATATCCAAAAGATGGTGGGAATGGGCCCATAAAATCGATGCCCCAACAATCGAAAATTTCGATAATAGTAATGGGTTGAAGAGGCATCATTTGCCTACGAGTTAGACTTCCAATACGTTGACATGGATCACATGTCCTGCAGAACTCGTGGGCATCTTTAAATATAGTAGGCCAATAGAAACCACATTGCAAGACCTTTGCAACAGTTTTCTTAGAGGCAAAGTGTCCACCGCAAGCATTAGTGTGGCAGAAAGAAAGTACGCTTTGTATATCATGATCCGATATGCATCGTCTAAAGATTTGATCGTTGCAATATTTAAATAAATAGGGTTCGTCATAGTAATAATTCTTTACTTCACGCAAGAAAATTTTTCTATCTGTTGACCCCCAATGCTCTGGCATCCGGCTTGTAACAAGAAAATTTACAATATCTACATACCATGGCATACTAGAAAGTACAAACAACTGCTCTTCAGGGAATGAGTCCTTGATGGAAAACTGTGGCACTGAATCATGAAAAACTAGCCGTGATAAATGGTCAGCAACCACATTCTCTACTCCCTTTTTATCTTTAATAGTGATGTCAAATTCTTGGAGTAGAAGTATCCATCGTATTAAGCGTGGTTTGGCCTCTTTCTTATCCAGCAAATATTTTAACGCTGCATGGTCTGTGAAGATAACAATAGGAGCACCAAGGATATAAGAGCGAAATTTATCTAAGGCAAATACTACTGCAAGCAATTCCTTCTCGGTGGTGGTGTGATTCATTTGAGCATCGTTTAAAGTTTTGCTTGCGTAGTAAATGACATATGGCTTATTATCCTTGCGTTGTCCTAGGACGGCTCCTATCGCATAGTCGCTAGCGTCGCACATAATCTCAAAAGGTAATGACCAATCGGGTGGTCGCACAATGGGTGCAGTGCTAAGCATAGACTTCAACTTTTCGAATGCCTCCTGACAGGTTTTAGTCCAATTGAACGGTGTATCAAGGGACAGGAGGTTACATAATGGTCGAGCTATGACGCTAAAGTCCTTGATGAACCTCCTATAAAATCCGGCATGACCCAAAAATGATCTAACATCTCTAACTGTCTTAGGTGCAGGTAGCTTAGCAATTAAATCAATCTTAGCTCTATCTACTTCCATGCCCTTCGATGAAACAATATGTCCTAAGACAATTCCCTTTGGCACCATAAAGTGGCATTTCTTCCAATTCAGTATCAAATTCTTTTCCATACATCGAGCTAAGACGGCTTGTAAATGTGACAGGCAATCATCAAATGTGTCGCCAAAAATGGAGAAGTCGTCCATGAACACTTCCAAAAATTTCTCGTTCATGTCTTCAAAGATGCTGAGCATGCATCTTTGGAATGTTGCAGGTGCATTACACAACCCAAATGGCATTCATCGGAAAGCAAATGTGCCAAAAGGACAAGTGAAGGTAGTCTTCTCTTGATCTTCTGGTGAAATTTCAATTTGATAATATCCCGAATAACCATCGAGAAAACAATAGAAATCATGCCCTGCAACCCTCTCCAATACTTGGTCTAGGAAGGGTAGAGGAAAGTGATCCTTTCGTGTGACCAAATTCAGCTTTCGGTAGTCAACACACATGCGCCAACTCATCGGGACACGAGTTGGAACTAGTTCACCTTGTTCATTTTCTACTACCATCAAACCCGATTTCTTAGGAACGACTTGAGTAGGGCTTACCCACTTGCTGTCGGAAATTGGGTAAATAATACCCACGTCAAGCAATTTGAGGACTTCTACCTTAACCACATCTCTCATTGTAGGATTTAACCTTCGTTGCATTTGCCTTGTGGTTTTGGCATTGTCCTCCAAATATATCCGGTGCGTGCAAATTAAGGGGCTAATTCCCTTCAAATCGGCAATAGACCACCCTAAGGCTCCTTTGTGATTCTTTAAAACATCAATTAATTTTCTTTCTTGGGTATGATCAAGTCCAGACGAGATGATTACAGGAAAAGTATCTTCGGGTCCAAGAAAAGCATACTTAAGTTCCTTTGGTAAGGGTTTCAATTCGAGCTTGGGTGCTTGCTCATGGGATGGTACTATTTTCACCTCTCGAGGCGACAATCTCTCAAATTCTCCTTCTTTTGGTCTCCACCCATTGACCATCTTGATATCTAGATTATCCACAATAGGTGTGACTGACAAATCATCATCATTGGTTCCGTTAGGACCCAATCAATTAAGTTATCATTGAATGGGTCGTTAATTGCTTTAGCTAACAAATAATCTTCTGCGATGGTTTCAACCCAATCAACCTCCTTACTCTCTTCGAGATCATTGGGTTGTTTGCACACATTAAAAATGTTCAATTCTAAGGTCATGTTACCAAAAGAAAGCTTCATGACGCCATTCCTACAATTAATCAATGCATTAGAAGTTGCAAGGAATGGACGTCCTAAAATGACCGGAATCTGAGACTGTGAGTTCGAAGCCGGATGTGTGTCCAATACAATAAAATCGACCGGAAAGTAAAACTTGTCTACTTGGACTAATACATCCTCGATAATCCCCCTTGGAATTTTAACTGACCTGTCAGCTAATTGCAAAGTGACGGAGGTTGGCTTCAACTCACCTAAACCAAGTTGCTCATATACAAAATATGGCAACAAATTCACACTCGCCCCTAAATCTAACAATGCTCGCTCTATCCTAAAGTTGCCTATGATGCATGAGATGGTTGGGCAACCTGGATCTTTATATTTAGGAAGAATGTTGTGCTGCAAAATAGCACTCACATTTTCAGTTAAAAATGTCTTCCTCTTAACATTTAATCGGCGCTTAACAGTACACAAGTCCTTCAAAAATTTGGCATATGAGGGTACTTGTTTGATTGCATCAAGAAGAGGTATGTTGATCTTTACTTGTTTAAAAAGCTCAAGAATTTTAGAATTAGGTTCGAGCTTTTGCAACGGCTTTAACCGTTGTGGAAAAGGTGGAGGAAAAGGACATTCAACTTTCTCGGTAGAAGTTGGGACCTCAACTTCTTCTTTGTTCCTTTCATCGACTTTGGGAGCATCAGAATTAGAAGTGACTCACGGTCTCAATGGGTTGGTCTGATCGATAACTTTCCCATTACGCAAAGTCATAATGCTTTTTGCATGTTCTGTATGCGAACTAGAGGGAGCCGTATTATTACTACCGTGCATTTGTGGGTTAGGTTGGGGTTGAGCTGGAAGCTTACCCTTCTCTTGGGTACTTAGGACGGTAGTCAACATTGACAATTGGTTCCTTATATCTTCAAAATTTCGAGTATTTTGAGTATTGATATTAGCTTGACCTTGTAGAAAAGTTTGTATAGATTGCAAGGTATCCTCAATATTCGGCTTCTGAGAAGGTGGTGGTGCATAAGTAGGATGTGCAGGTGGAGGAGCTGAATGGTGTGACTGTTGAGGATGATCGTTTCTCCACCTAAAGTTTGGATGATTCTTCCAACCAGGGTTATAGGTATTTGAGTGTGGATCGTTATAAGGCTTTTGGTAGGAGTTCATAGCATTTGCTTGATCGTGCAAGACTTCTTTGAACGCCGGTATAGTGGGACAATCTGTAGTAGAATGACCCGACATATCGCGGATACCACAACACTCATTTCTAAGTTCTATAGTCTTGACAGGCTCAATCTTCCTAAGCTCAATTTCTTCTACCTTCCTAGTGAGGGCTGCCATTTTAGCATGAAGATCATCCTCAGTTCTGAGGTTGTAAAGGCCTCCCTGTACAGAGCTAGTAGGCTTAGGCAAAGACTTATTGTTTCTATCCCCGTTATTCCAAAGTTGGGCAGTCTCAGCAAGGGAATCCAAATACTCCCACGCTTCATCAGGATGTTTTTCTAAAAATCTACCATTGCACAAGGTCTCTACAAACTGTTTCAACTGTGGAGATAAACCTTCATAAAAGAAGCTAATGGTCCTCCAAGTTTCGAATCCGTGATGAGGGCATGAGAGAAGAAGGTCTTTAAATCTTTCCCAACATTCATAAAATGTTTCATTATCTTTTTGTTGGAAATTGCTGATATGTCTTTTCAAAAAGTTGGTCCTTTGTGTGGGGAAGAACTTCTTTAAAAATTCTCTCTGCATATCTTGCCAAGTTCTTATTGATCTAGGTCGCAAAGAGTTTAGCCATGTTTTGGCCTTATCCTTTAGAGAGGAAGGAAACAATATCAGCTTGAGGACATCCTCGGTGACGTTTGGCACTCCAAATGTAATGCTCAATTCTTCAAAATCCTTTAAATGAAGATACGGGATCTCGGATTCTAACCCGTGAAACTTGGGCAGCAATTGAATTACCCCAGGTTTGATGTCAAAATGTCCCACATTATCAGGAAAAATTATGCATGAAGGCTGACTAGTCCTAGCCGGTTGTAGGTATTGTCTTAGAGTCATAACATGGGGGTCACGTTCTCGATCGTGGTGACTCCCCGCATCTTCATTTAGATCAGCCATGTTGCCCAGAGATGGTCACCCAAGAGGGGGGTGAATTGGGTGTTTTAAAACTTTTTGTCTAATTAAAAATAAAACACACAAATGTATGAACTAGAGTAAAGATAGAGGTATGAGAACAGTCAATCGCAAACACAAGGTTTTATAGTGGTTCGGAGCTTCCACTGCTCCTACATCCACTCCCCAAAGCACCTTTGGGAATTTCCACTATAATCCAAGATTGCAGTCCGGTAGTTTTGCGAGTGCACTACCCAACTCGTTGTTTTACTCCGGGCTAACAACGAACCCTACAATCCCCCAATTTTACCTAGGCTTGAGATGCCTTTCCCTTGTTCCAAGTCCCTTGACTGGAACAAGGACAATAATGAAAAGTTTACAAGGATTTAAAAGCTCTTAATGAAGCGAATATAGAAATGAGAAATATTAAAACCCGGAAGAACCCTTTTGGCCGTTGGAAGCTTGGGGAATGATGGTTCTTCCGATGTGGATCGCGTTGGCTTGAATGTGAGCTTTGAATGCCAAGTGGGAGTGAGTGGTTGAGCACGAAATCAGTTGGGAAAACTTGAATGCACTTGATTTCTCCTCTTGAAAGCTCTAACTCCCTTGAACCTCTTTTTCTTTCTTCTCTCTTGAATGATCTTGTGTTGGGTTGGTAAGAAGATATTGGAAGGCACTCAAGAGCTCCCTTTTATAGACCAAAAAGCAAATATAGTCGTTAGACACAAAGATATGGAAGTTTGAAATTCAAACAAACCTGAAAAAGTGTGTCAGTCGCGTCCCAGGCGCTCCGGAGTCGTCTCCGCTTCAACGCGAGACGTCTCGGCTGTATAAACTTTCTTTTGACGTTGTTTGGGGTCGACTCTGCGCTTTACGGGGACGACTCCGCAGAAGGACTCTTTGACTTCTTGTTTTTCTGTTTTTCTGAGAGAGTCGGCTCGGCACTTTATGGGGACGTCTCGGGATGTTTACGCTTTTTGCATGGGGACGACTCTGCTGCCTCGGGAACGACTCCGCTATTTTATCTCTGAAAAATATGTCCTCTGAAATTCTCTGAGAGAGTCGACTCCGCTCTTTCAGGGTACGTCTCGGCAGTTCTGTCAACGGAAAACACGCCCTCTGGAATACCCTGAGAGAGTCGACTCCGCACTCTCTGGGGACGACTCGGGAAGTCTGCTTTTTACTTGCGGGGATGACTCCGCTTCCTGTGGAGACGACTCGCGCGCATCCCTTGAAATCGGCCTTTCTGCCGCCTCTGAGAGAGTCGACTCCGCAGTGTCGGGAGTCGACTCCGACCCTGCGAGATGCCTCGCCAGGTGCCGGGGACATCTCCAGACGTGCCAATTCTTCCTGTTTGTGCCAGAGACGTCTCTGAGACGACCCGGAGACGTCTCGGCTGTCCCTGATCTATTTTCTTCAACTCAAAAATTCTTCAATAAATTCTTGAAAAATATGGGAACTTGCCTAGACATTTCTTAACAATATTCTTAGTTAATCACCTGAAATCCTCAAGTAAATTGTTAAGATAAATGGAATTAAACTCTAATGTTTTGTATTCATCAAAATCCATTAGGGGGTCAACAATCTCCCCCTTTTTGATGATGACAAAACACTGAGTATATGCAAAATTCGAAATTTAAACATATACACAGTATTTGATCAGATGTACAAGTATTGTGTTTTGGTTAGATCTAGATACAGTGTGCATAATTCAAAATAGTCAATTTTCAGTTTTTCCCTTATGCATAAGTATTGGTCTTAGTAGCTCTTGAGCAATTTTGGTATATCAACTGAATTTGAATCAAGTTAAAATGTAAATTAATGAAGTATTGATGCTAAAGACAATTGAAGGCTAAGTACTTTTTGACTCTCCCTTTCTTTTCCAGAAGGGCAATTATCTTACAGCCAATATTCTTCAATTTTGTCTTTTTTAATTCAACTTTTAAGTATGAGTGTAAATTTTGCATTCCATATTTAGGTTCTACTCCATATACTTCATATACTCCATATATAGGTTCTATATATCTACTCCCCCTTTTTGTCATCAACAATGAAGGGGACAAATTATTCTTAGGTACTTAAAACACAATTTCTAGTGGAATTCAGCATGTTACCATGATTCACTTAAGGATATTCAAGTTATGCTCCCGCTGTCCAAGTTAGGTCTATTAATGAATGCAGCATTCATTTCACTCCCCCTTTGTTTTGGAATTCATTTCAGACCCTTTTTTTTGTTTAAAATAGTTATTACAAGATGTGCTCCCCCTGTTTTATATGCATTGATAAGTTGTGTCAAGTTTGAACACTTAAGGTATGTTATGAGATTTTTATGGCACATCATAGAATCACATACACAAAGTTTCAAAGGAATTGTATGACATTCATATATCATTGCAATCATTTGAAGTCATTACAAAGTTAAGAGAGGAAATCATTACAAGTATTGATTCCTAATACAAAAGAAGTTTCAAAATGAGCCTAGGGTTTTACAAAACAGATGAACCCTAGATTTTTTACAAAATGTCCCTCATCGGCGACGTTGTTCAATAGCCCTAGCAGCTGCCTCTATAAATGCATTTATTGAGTCCAGTAGAGTTTTGAACTGATCTCCTTGAGATTGATGGAAGGCTGCTACTAGTGCTTCAAACTCGAGACTTGCCCTTTCAATTTTTCCTTTAAGTTGGGCAGCCACGGTGCCCAAATTGCCTCCAAGACTCGTCAACTCTTGAAGACCATCTGATATGACCTTCAATTTCTCCTGTAGCTCAATTGATCGTATAGTTTGGAGGGTACCCACATGAACCAACTCTGATGCTGTAGCTTCTACCTGAGTTTTGATCTCCTTCAATTCTTGTAGAAGCCCTTCATGTGAGGTACGAAGAGGAGCCAACTCAGCAGTGATCAACGATCTCATCTCCTCTCTCATCTGCTGGCATATCACAGATGCTAGAGTGTGCATCTGTTCATCTGACAGGGAGAAGGATCCACTGACTGGAGGAGGAGGAGGCATGGATGTGGAAGGTCCAGCTGAGCTGGAGGGTACATCAGGAAAGCCCATATGGCTATGTGGAGGAGAGTGGTGGTCTGGCTCCTGATGTGGGATCTCAGGCTCTAAAATTTGAGATTTTCTTTTTGGTACCTTAACCCATGATCCATCTACCTTGTGAAACTCCATTCTATGCATTGTACTTTCATTGCAGTAGTCGGTGTTTCTTAAGGATTTTGCAGGCTCATTTTCAGGAATGGGAACTTTGAAGTGTTTGAATAGTAAAGTGAAAATCATCCCATATGGTATGCTAAACCTAGAATACCTATGACATATAGAGATGTAGTTTAACATAAGTCTAGGGAGGTTTAGGGGGATCCCTAGTAAGATGTGGTGCATGATAACTAAATCTCGCTCCGAAATGAAATCGAAGCGGCCGGTTTTTGGGAATAGGACCCGGTTAACAATGCTCAAGAGTAATCTCATCTCGGCATTGAGGTCTTGGGAGTTAACCACATCAAGAGGGCCGCAGTCCTCTCGTCCTAAAACTAAGTTTAGGGCAATTTCCCTTTGAGGGTGTGAGGTCGGAGCCTCACCATATTTAGGAATTTGTAATACACTAGATAGAACATCCTCATTAATCTCTATCAATGTCCCTCGGACATATCCAGTGTACCCCGAGTCCCCTAAGGCCATGTTGCTAAACATTTCCCTAACTAGGCCGGGATAGGTTGATGTATTTAGGGTACAAAGGTATTCCCAACCTTGGGCTCGGAGTCTCTCTCCAATAGAGAACCCCTCATTTGCTAGAAATTGAAAGTCGATGTACCTACCAGTGGTTACTGTGCGATTTGCACAGGAAAGGGTCGTGGTTGGCGGAGCAACCGGAGGAGATGGCGCGGAAGGCTCTTCCCTCCGTTCCTCGCCGTCGGTCGCTACCCTAGGACGCCTCCCACCCGTTCTCCTAGCTCTCTTAGGTGCCATGAATCGAAAACCCTAGGAAAATGGGGAGATTTTGGTTCGGTTTGAGGTGGAGAGCAAACGGAGGCTAGGGTTTTTGTTTTTGTCGGAGACGAAAGAAGATAGCTCGGGTCGGCTCGAGCTGTTTCACCTATTTTAAAAACCCTCGTTCGGTCCCCGAGACGTCTCCACGACTAGCGCGAGACGTCTCGCCGGGGGGGACGTCTCTGTGATTTGCCAGAGACGTCTCCAGCACTGAAAATTTTCTGAATGATTTCTATCTTTTTCCAATTTTATTTAACCACACTAATCAATATGATTTCTTTTGGTGAATATAGAGTGAGTTTGTTTGTGATCCTCCCCTTTAATAATACACCCTATAAAAGTTTGATAATGATTTTTGAATTATTAATATTGAAATGAGGAATGTTTGACCAAATTTCGAATACCTATGAAATAGGCTCTGAAAATATCTCCATGAAGAGTCCAAGGGAGGGTAACCATCCTCCGGAAAGTCAAACAATTCGTCATTTAACTTAGATAGATTTATGCTTTCACTTAATAGATGCTAGGTTTGCTATTTCTGACCTTGTGGTGGATTACTAGCTTGAGTAGCAAAGCATTACATTACAAGTTCAATTTATTTGCTAGGATCAAATAAGCACAAAGCATTCCTTAAGAAGTTGAACCTATCTTTACAAAGGGGCTTTGTAAAGATATCGGCCAATTGATTTTCAGTACATACATACTCAATCATCACATCATTTTTCAGCACATGATCTCTTATAAAGTGATGCCTAATTTCTATGTGTTTTGATTTAGAGTGTTGGACAGGATTCTTTGTTAAATTAATTGCACTTGTATTATCACATCTAACTGGTATGTTGTCCATTTTGATACCGAAGTCTTCGAGTTGTTGCTTAATCCAAAGCACTTGGGCACAACAGCTCCCAGCTGCAATGTATTCAGCCTCAGCTATGGATAAGGCCACTGAATTCTGTTTCTTGCTAAACCAAGAAACTAAATTAGCACCCAAGAATTGACATGTGCCACTTGTGCTTTTTCTGTCGAGTTTGCACCCGGCAAAGTCAGCATCGGAATAAGCAATTAAATTTATGTCAGATTGCTTAGAATACCATAAGCCTACATTAGATGTCCCTACTAGATATCTGAAAATTCTTTTAACAGCTTGCAAGTGTGATTCCTTAGGACATGCTTGGTATCTAGCACACATGCAAATACTGAATAATATATCTGGCCTACTAGCAGTAAGGTAAAGTAAAGAGCCTATCATACCTCTGTACAATTTGCAGTCTATACTTTTACCTTTTTCATCTTTGTCAAGCTTGCAACTTGAGCCCATGGGTGTGCTGATTTCCTTTGCATCCTTCATCTTGAATTTTTCCAACATTTCCTTGATATATTTGGACTGACTGATGAAGATGCCTTCCTCTGATTATTTTATTTATAGCCCAAGGAAGAAGTTGAGCTCACCCATCATGCTCATTTCAAATTCTCCCTGCATAAGCTTGGCAAACTCTTGACAAAGACTATCATTAGTAGCACCAAAAATTATATCATCCACATAAATTTGCACAAGCAATAAGTCATTCCCTTTTCTTTTAATGAAGAGGGTTTTGTCTACATTTCCTCTCTTAAATTTATTTTCAATTAGGAAATTGCTTAATCTTTCATACCATGCCCTAGGGGCTTGCTTAAGTCCATACAATGCAATATCCAATTTATAAACGTAATCTGGATGTAAGTGGTTTTCAAAACCTGGAGGTTGTCCTACATAAACTTTCTCCATTATATAACCATTTAAAAAGGCACTTTTTACATCCATTTGATAGAGTTTAAAATCCATGAAGCATGCATATGCCAAAAGTAGTCTAATAGCTTCTAACCTAGCAACAGGAGCAAAAGTTTCATCAAAATCTTTTCCTTCCTCCTGATTATAGCCTTTGGCAACTAGTCTAGCTTTGTTTCTTATAACTATTCCATCTTCATCTAGTTTATTTCTATATACCCACTTGGTGCCTATAATTGAAACATTAGGGGGTCTTTTCATTAGAGTCCAAACTTGATTTCTTTCAAATTGATTTAATTCCTCTTGCATAGCATTTATCCAATTTTCATCCTTTTCGGCTTCCTCTAGTGATTTAGGCTCTATTTGTCAAACGAAAGCAAGATAATTACTAGTATTTCTTAGAGAGGATCTTGTCCTTACCCCTTGTGAAGGATCACCAAGGATTAGATCCCTTGGGTGACCGTGTGCATACCTCCATTCCTTAGGAAGATCTTGATTTCTTGCTTGGAGTTGATCTTCTTCATCTTGCTGAATTGTATCTTCTTTGACTTCATCTTCAAGTTGTTTGTCTTGTATGGAGAACTCCTTCATTCTGTCTTCAAGTATACCTGCATCACTATCTTCTTTGTGGAGTGATTGATTAAAACCCCATTTGATTTTGATGAGCTCAAAGCATTTGAGTATATCTTGTGATTACTAATGAATTCAATTGAGTGTTTCAGTGAAAATCCTGTCCAAGTGTCTCTAGATTTGGTTCATAGTATTTTGGATAAGGTAAGAAGTCTGCTGAACCAAAGTCTGAGACTCGAGTCGACTCCCGAGTATCACGAGTCGACTCCAAGCATATCAAGTTCACTGGCACGAGCTCGAGTCGACTCCAGATCAGTACGAGTCGACTCCGACTGAGAACAGACAGAAGGACAGAAAGCTTCAACTCAGAAACTGTCAACGAGTCGACTCCCGAAGTGCGCGAGTCGACTCCAATGTTCAACGAGTCGACTCCAGGGTAGTAAGAGTCGACTCCAAGAGAAACACAAAGAAAAGTCAGAGAGCAGTTTTCGGGTCTGAGATTCGAGTCGACTCCAGTGGAACGCGAGTCAACTCCAATGGTTGGCAGGTCGACTCCAAAGAAGGTAAGAGTCGACTCTCAGAGGAACACAAAGAAAAAGTCAGAGAATGATTTTCGGACTTTGAGATTCGAGTCGACTCCCGCAGTACGCAAGTCGACTCCGAGACTGAGCGACCATCAACAGACAGAAGACCAACTTTCGGAAACTGAGAGCCGAGTCGACTCCAAGAAAGTTCGAGTCGACTCCAAGACTGGATGAGCCAAAAGACAGAGAATCGAGAGTTCGGGCTCTGAGATTCGAGTCGACTCCCAGGACAGTCGAGTCGACTCGAGTGGACAAAATTCAAAATTGGATCCACGGACTTCAGTGGATGAGCCGACTCCAAAATTGCCAGGTCAGCTCCAGAAGTTGGCGAGTCGACTCCCAGTCTAGACGGCAACTTTAATTCAAATTTGGAACAGTTGCCGAGTCGACTCCGAAAAAGCGTGAGTCGACTCCTGCTACAGCCGAGTCGACTCCTGATCGCGCGAGTCGACTCCAACCCACCAACGGTCATATTGTCAGGCTGCGCAGAGTGTGCAGAGCGGCCAGAAATAGCAGAGTAACGGCTAGTTTCCGTGGAGGTTGGCTTAAATAGCCACAGAGGACTGTAGCAAGAAAAAAAATAGATATTCCACTCCAAGCATTCAAGTTTTCAAGCTCTCCAAGTGCTCTTAAACGAAAAAGGGAAGATCTGCATTTACTGCTCCAACAACTTCTTCCCAACAATCAAAGCTTCCTCCTCCTGCATTCAAGTCGACCACTCTTTCAAGAGGAGACCGGAGTTCCAGAAGCCATACCTCTTCACCAGCTTAAAAGCGTTTGAGGGATTCTAACTCCTTTACGATTATATTGTTTTAAATCTGCTTTTTGAGAAGCTATTTTCTGTTTTCTTCTATCTCTTGTATTTACTTGATTCAATCGGAGGATTGAATCAAGGGGTTTAAGGTTGGTTGGTGAGCCAAGTTAAAACCAACGTGTGTAAGGGTTTGATTGTGAGCCCGGAAAAACAATCGAGGTTGGTTCTAGTCGGTGAGCCTGGAAAAACCGACCGAGTTCGTTGTGAGCTCGTAAAACAACAAGTTTGGTTGTGAGCTTGCAAAACAACCGGCTGTAATCCAAGGGGGTTATAGTGAAATTCCCAAGTGAGACTTGGGGAGTGGACGTAGGAGCAAGGGTTAGCTCCGAACCACTATAAAACTTTGTGTTTGTAGTGCATTGTCTCTCATCTTCTTCCCCGCACATTACTCACAGCACTAGGCTTTAATTAAATAACTTGCTATAGTTTTTAATTAATCATCCTCAAAGTTTTAATTAGCCAAATTATTTTAAAAACCCAATTCACCCCCCCCCCTCTTGGGTTGTCTATTTGGACAACAAGTGGTATCAGAGCCAAAAACTCTTCCACTCAAGAGTTAAAAGATCAAAATGACTACCCCATTTGGATCTTCTCACATTGAGGGTCAGTCCACCCAAAGACCCCCTTTCTTCAATGGATCTGACTACTCATACTGGAAGGCTAGGATGAGAATATTCATCCAAGCCCAAGACTATGAGATGTGGTCCATTGTAGTAAATGGGCCATACATCCCATCCATTTACGTAGATGGTGTTAAGGTACCTAAACTCGAAATGGACTGGGATGAACATGACATGAGGAAGGCACAATTAAACTCTAAAGCAATGAATGTCTTCTATTGTGCCTTAGACCGTAATGTCTCTACTTGCAATTCTGCAAAAGAGATTTGGGACAGACTTGAAGTGACCCATGAGGGCACGAATCAAGTGAAAGAGTCCAAAATAAATATTTTGGTTCATAAATATGAACTATTTAAAATGGATTCAAATGAAACAATCACATCCATGTTCACTAGGTTTACTGATATTGTCAATGGCCTAAAAAGCCTTGGCAAGAACTATACTAACAGTGAACTTGTCAGGAAAATCCTTCGGTGTCTACCAAGGTCGTGGGAAGCTAAAGTGACGGCAATCCAAGAAGCTAAAGACTTGAACAAGCTTCCACTTGAAGAGCTCCTTGGATCCCTTATGACGCATGAGCTTACCATGAAACAACACAACGAGGAAGAGTCCTCCCATAAGAAAAAGGTAATAGCTTTAAAATCTACTTCTTCTAACAAGGACTTGTCTTGCAGGAGCAGCAAGTACAAGAAGAAGAAGAAAGCCCTTGTCACCACCCTATCGGACTCCGACGCATCATCCTCATCATCGGATGAAGAACAAGAAGAGAAGGCCAATTTTTGTTTCATGGCCAACGAAAATGAGGTAACTTCTGATACGCACTATGATTTTTCATTTGATGAACTTTATGATGCGTTTAACGAACTAATGATTGAATATAAGGATGTTAATGTTAAAAACAGGGAACTAAAAGTAACTAACCAAACTTATATCCGTAAGTATGATTCTTTAATTAAGGATAAAGATGTTATTACCAAAAAAAATCTAGAACTTAAGACAAGCAACCAACTCTTAATTAAGAAAACTAATACCTTAACTAAAGATAATGAAAAACTAACTAAGGAACTTTCAGAACTCAAAAACCATAAACAAGTCTTAAACAAGGATCTAACAAAAGAACTAAATGATCTAAAAGCCGAAAATCAAACATTAACTAAAGAACTTAACAAATACAAACCCTTAGTTGAAAAATTCACATATGGTTCTGAAAAGTTAAACATGATACTTAACAGTCAATGAGCCGTATTTAATAAAGCGGGTTTAGGGTATAAACCGAAAAATAAACAAAAACTTCTTAGTAACTTCTTTGTCAAAGCTGGGGAAAATAAAACTAAGAAAATGATCTGTTTTTGTTGTGGAAATATAGGACATAAGGCAAATGCATGTGACTATAGAAAAAGAAAAACTAAAAGAAAGATTAAAAGGGTATGGGTTCCAAAAGGACCAACTTGACTAACCATGAAGGACCCAAGAAAACTTGGGTACCTAAGATGACATGATTTGCTTGTGTAGGAGTGTCTTGCAGCCAAGGTCAACAAAAATTACTGGTATTTGGATAGTGGCTGCTCAAGGCACATGACGGGTGATAAAGACCAATTTTTCACCCTTGAAGCTAAGAAGGGAGGTGCTGTGACGTTTGGAGACAACAACCAAGGTCACATCATTGGTATTGGTAAAGTTCAAATCACCCCTTCTACTTTTATAGATAATGTCAGATATGTTGATGGTCTTAAGCATAACTTATTAAGCATCAGTCAATTATGTGATAAAGGATATGATGTTATGTTTAAACCATCACTATGTATTATAACAAATCCTAATGATAATAGCTTAGTTTTTAAAGGGATTAGACGTGGAAATGTATATGTTGTAGACCTAGAAGATCTTGCAAAACATAACCAATGTCTAGTTGTAAGTGAAACTAAAGATAATGATGCTAGTTGGTTATGGCACCGTAAGTTAGGTCATGCAAGCATGGACACAATAACTAAATTAGTTAAAAGAGACTCCGTGATAGGTTTGCCAAAATTAAAATTTAAAAAGAACAAAATATGTGAAGCATGTCAATTTGGCAAACAATCTAGGAACTCCTTTAAATCCATAAAATGTGTCTCTACCTCTAGGTCTCTAGAATTATTACACACGGACCTATTTGGTCCAACTAGAACAACAAGTCTAGGTGGAAATAAATATGGTCTTGTTATAGTAGATGATTACTCTAGGTACACATGGGTCATGTTCCTAGTACATAAGGATCAAGCATTTTCTATGTTTAAAAAATTCCATAAGGAAGTAACAAATGCTAGAGAGTCTTCAGTCATAGCCAGTAGAAGTGACCATGGTACCGAATTCGAAAATCAATTATTTGACGAATTTTGTAGTAAAAAGGGGATAACCCATAATTTTTCTGCACCTAGGACACCACAACAAAATGGAGTTGTGGAAAGGAAGAATAGAACTCTAGAGGAAATGGCTAGAACGATGTTATGTGAAAGTAACCTCCCTAAGTACTTTTGGGGAGAAGCCATTAATACTTCTTGCCATATATTAAATAGAGTTTTATTAAGACCCATTATAAAGAAAACACCTTATGAACTGTGGAAAAACAGAAAACCAAAAGTTAACTACTTTCATGTTTTTGGATGTAGGTGTTTTGTACATAATAATGGGAAAGATAATCTAGGGAAATTTGATCCTAAATCTGATGAAGGAATATTCCTAGGTTATTCTACAACTAGTAAAGCCTATAGAATCTTTAATAAAAGAACCCTAGTTATAGAAGAATCTATACATGTTGTTTTTGATGACTCTAGTGACATCTCATCTAGTAAGAAGGTTAATTTTGATGATGATATTGAAATACTTGAAGAAAAGATAGATGAGATGGGATTACAAGATGATAATCAAAAGTTGATTGAAGGAGAATCGTCAAACCAAGAGCCTATAGTGGATCATGGGCTAGCTAAAGCTTGGAGGTATGCTCACGGGCATCCTAAGGAACTAATTCTAGATGATCCATCACAACCGGTTAGGACTAGAGCATCCCTTAGGAATTTGAATAATCATCTAGCTTTTGTTTCACACTTTGAGCCCAAACATATAGAAGAAGCCGAAAATGATGTAAATTGGATAAATGCAATGCAAGAAGAACTAAATCAATTTACTAGAAACAAGGTTTGGGATCTAGTGGAGAGACCTTCTGAATATCCAATTATAGGTACTAAATGGATATATAAAAATAAGCTAGATGAAAATGGAATTGTTATAAGGAATAAGGCTAGACTAGTAGCAAAGGGTTATAATCAAGAAGAAGGCATAGATTTTGATGAAACCTTTGCTCCCGTAGCTAGACTTGAGGCAATTAGACTTCTATTAGCATATGCATGCTCTAAGGACTTCAAACTATATCAAATGGATGTAAAGAGTGCTTTTCTAAATGGGTTTATTAATGAGGAGGTGTATGTAGAACAACCTCCTGGTTTTGAAAATCATCAATACCCTAATCATGTGTATAAACTGAACAAAGCACTTTATGGACTAAAACAAGCACCTAGAGCATGGTATGAGAGACTTAGTAAATTTCTATTAGAACATGAATTCTCTAGGGAAAATGTAGATACAACATTATTTCTGAAAAAGAAAAATAAGGATATGTTATTAGTACAGATTTATGTTGATGATATCATTTTCGGTGCTACTAACAATCGCCTCTGCGAGGAATTTGCTGATTTGATGCAGAGTGAGTTTGAGATGAGCATGATGGGAGAGCTGAACTACTTCCTCGGGCTTCAAATCAAACAATCTGAAGGAGGCATCTTCATCAATCAAGCAAAATATATCAAGGAGATGCTCAAGAAGTTTGATATGGAGGGAAACAAGTCAATCAGCACCCCCATGAGCTCATCATGCAAGTTAGACCAAGATGAATCAGGTAAATCTGTAGATCAAAAACTTTATAGAGGTATGATAGGTTCTTTACTGTATCTTACTGCAAGTAGGCCTGATATTATGTTTAGTGTGTGCATGTGTGCTAGATATCAGGCTAATCCTAAAGAATCACACCTAGCTGCAGTTAAGAGAATCTTTAAATACTTAATTGGAACTAAGAACATAGGGCTATGGTACTCTAAAGAATCTAGCCTAAACTTAATAGGGTACACAGATTCAGACTTCGCTGGATGTAAGCTGGATAGAAAAAGTACCAGCGGGTCCTGTCAATTTCTAGGAGAAAACCTAATCTCATGGTTTAGCAAGAAACAAAACTCGGTTGCATTATCCACTGCAGAAGCTGAATATGTTGCAGCCGGGAGTTGTTGTGCTCAAATCTTATGGATTAAACAACAATTAGAAGATTATGGCATTAAACAAGATAAAATTCCCATTAATTGTGATAACACAAGTGCCATAAATCTCACTAAAAATCCAATTCAACACTCAAGAACTAAACACATTGAGATAAGACATCACTTCATAAGAGATCATGTATTGAATGGTGATGTGTCACTCCAATTTGTGTGTACTGATAATCAATTAGCAGACATTTTTACAAAACCCCTAAGTGAAGAGAGGTTTAGTGTGCTTAGAAGGGGATTAGGAGTGATTGATCCATCCTAGTGGGAGTTTTTCACTAGATTAATTGATTTTGATGATTAGAATGAGGTTAAAATAGAGTTTCTATACAGTGATCATCAAATCAGTCCTTAATTAGCTGATTTTCCCTCATTTGGCACGATTATGGCATGGTTTTTAGGTGCGTGCCAAGGTTAGAGACGACTCGAGTAAGTTTCAGAGCCGGCTCCTAAGGGGGAGTCAACTCGCACATTTGCGGGAGTCGACTCGCAAAGTTGGCAGCTGAGGGGGAGTCGACTCGCACAATGTCGGGAGTCGACACGAAGTCTACATGCGCTAACAGAGAGTCGACTCGCGCATATTCTGGAGTCGACTCGAGGTCGAGTCGACTCGCGACTCAGGGGAGTCGACTCGCAGTCGGGATCCGACTTTTTAACCCTAGGTTTGTCGTTTCGCAAACACTTTTCCTCAAGCCGCCACTGTTCACAAAGCCCTAGAGCCGACTCCTAGGTCATCCCCGATCGTCTCCAAGCCCTTTTTCCGTCGATTTTTCGCCGGACATTGAGTTTCCGTCCGTTCCTAAGTCATTTCCGGTCCGTCCCGAGCTTCCTCTGTCGGTCCTTCACCGTCCTCTAGGTATTTTTCTCCCAGTTTAGGTCAAGATGCCTCGTAAGACCGTAGTTAGGAAGAGGTCCCATCCCGAGGCCGGTCCCGAGCGGCGCTCCAAGGCGCGGCACGATCCCGCGAGGCAACCACCTCCGGATCGTTCCCCGCCTAGGGAGGTTCTCGTTAGGCCGTTGGCCGGGAAGGCCGTCACCTCCGGGAGGTTTGTCGATTTCGACTATCTCTCCCGGGAGGGGTTCACCATAGGCGATAGGCTTAGAGCCCAGGGCCTAGAGTACTTCCTCACCTTGGACCTTCCCACCTATCCTGGCCTAGTTCAAGAGTTTTACAGTACCGTCCATCGGGGAGATGGAGGTATCGAGGGCACGGTAGTAGGTGTCCCGTTGCGTGTCACAGAGGACCTCATTGCCCATATCCTTCACCTTCCATTAGTAGGGGTGGCTTCCGCACACCCTGAGGATAGAGTTGCGGCTCTTACGGTCATCTTAGGGCATCCACCTCAGTCCCCCCTAGATGAGGTATCTGCTAGCTCACTTCCTATTGAAGTGAGAATCCTTTTGAGCATTCTGTCCAGGTCCATCTTCCCTAAGACAGGGAGATTTGATTTTGTGAATGAGAGGGACTTAGCTATTATGTCTTATATCCTTCGGGACACCCCGATCAACTTCCCAAAGCTCATTTATAGGTATATGTGTGAGCCCCTAGATAGACCTAGGCTCTCACTCCCATACGGGATATTATTCACTCTTCTTTTTAGGCAGTACGAGATTCCCATTCCTGAGAGGGAACCCTCTCGTGCCTTGCGATGGACTGATCACTTATGTACGGGGACTATGCACAGGATGGGGTTTCGGAAGAGAGAAGGGATCTGGGTTAGGAAGTCCACTCTTACTGCTCAGACCACCAGACCATCACCCAGTCCTGAGCCAGATTCAGACTACCCAGACCTTCCAGACCATCCAGACCTCCCATCCACTCCTCCTGCTCCTACCACCTCTGCCGGACCTTCCTCCTCAGTTCCACCATCTATGGAGGTCCGTATTGATAAAGAGCAGCTCCGGGAGCTGCGGCAAGAGATCGTCCGAGATCTGAGGGATGAGCTGCTTCGGGAGCTCCGAGGTGCGGTGCCTGCCCCCACTCCTGCACCCGTATCTTCTCAGTTGGTCCCTTCCTTGACAGCCGTGACTGACATGACGGCTCATGTACGGGAAGAGATCTACAATGTCCGGAGTTTGGTCCAGGCCCAGTTCCACAGCATGAGTGAGGTCACGAGCTCCACTCGACAGATGCGAGAGGAGATAGGTCGTGACATGCACACCACCACCGAGGGGGCCGAGCGCTTGTCGAATGTACTCATCGACAAGCTGGACGCACTACAGACATCGGTGACTGGGCTTCAGGCGTCGGTGACAGAGCTCTCCACTACACATAGCAGAGCCACCACGTCTATTATCACGCAGCTCGGACATGTGACAGATGCAGTCACCCTCCTCATGGAGCAGAACCGATTGAGAGGAGGAGCACCATCCTCCAGAGGAGGTGCCACATCCTCGAGAGGAGGAGCCACACCCTCCAGAGGAGGAGATGCATCCTCGAGAGGGGGAGCTTCATCCTCGAGGAGGACATAGATGTGTTTTGTCTTGCTTTGCTTTACTTATTGTATTCTCACATGTATTCACATTCATATCAATACAATGAGTAGACATTTTATCTTCAATTATGTGCCATTTGATGATTGGTTGTGCCATTGATTGTGTGTGATTACCTCCTTTTTGGTATGATGACAAAAAGGGGGAGAAATATGTATAAAATATGTAAAAAGGGGAGAAATATGAAAAAATATGTAAAAGAAATCAATGGAAATAAATAAAAAGATAAACTCTTAATAACACGCACAAATTTGTTCTAAGTGGATTCGGTACCTCGAGGCTCATTATCTCTCTTTTGGGGCTCCTAATGGAGTAATCTCCAGAATCTATTCAAGGGATATTCGGAGATTAGCTGAATCCTACTCAAGAACAAATTGACAGATTTTCCCTCTAAAAAGATAAAATTCAGTTCAAAAACTTCAAAGCACTAAAAGGAAATTCAGAGAATCAAAACATAGTTGAATGCATATGTTGAGGGGGAGAATCTGAATTTTAATCAAGCTAAATCATTAATGACATATAAGCCGAACAATTGATTGCATAATATGAAGGCTTATATAATTCCAAATGAAAGGGGGAGCTTTAACTCCGAAATTTAATGTTTCACTCCTTTCAAACTTGGATAAATTAAATTATCAGACATTTGAATTCATTTATGGATTTTACTTCATTGTTTTATGAGCAATTCATTTACATATACTCAAAGTTTTGTCATCATCAAAAAGGGGGAGATTGTGGAGTGATTGATTAAAACCCCATTTGATTTTGATGAGCTCAAAGCATTTGAGTATATCTTGTGATTACTAATGAATTCAATTGAGTGTTTCAGTGAAAATCCTGTCCAAGTGTCTCTAGATTTGGTTCATAGTATTTTGGATAAGGTAAGAAGTCTGCTGAACCAAAGTCTGAGACTCGAGTCGACTCCCGAGTATCACGAGTCGACTCCAAGCGTATCAAGTTCACTGGCACGAGCTCGAGTCGACTCCAGATCAGTACGAGTCGACTCCGACTGAGAACAGACAGAAGGACAGAAAGCTTCAACTCAGAAACTGTCAACGAGTCGACTCCCGAAGTGCGCGAGTCGACTCCAATGTTCAACGAGTCGACTCCAGGGTAGTAAGAGTCGACTCCAAGAGAAACACAAAGAAAAGTCAGAGAGCAGTTTTCGGGTCTGAGATTCGAGTCGACTCCAGTGGAACGCGAGTCAACTCCAATGGTTGGCAGGTCGACTCCAAAGAAGGTAAGAGTCGACTCTCAGAGGAACACAAAGAAAAAGTCAGAGAACGATTTTCGGACTCTAAGATTCGAGTCGACTCCCGCAGTACGCAAGTCGACTCCGAGACTGAGCGACCATCAACAGACAGAAGACCAACTTTCGGAAACTGAGAGCCGAGTCGACTCCAAGGAAGTTCGAGTCGACTCCAAGACTGGATGAGCCAAAAGACAGAGAATCGGGAGTTCGGGCTCTGAGATTCGAGTCGACTCCCAGGACAGTCGAGTCGACTCGAGTGGACAAAATTCAAAATTGGATCCACGGACTTCAGTGGATGAGCCGACTCCAAAATTGCCAGGTCAGCTCCAGAAGTTGGCGAGTCGACTCCCAGTCTAGACGGCAACTTTAATTCAAATTTGGAACAGTTGCCGAGTCGACTCCGGAAAAGCGTGAGTCGACTCCTGCTACAGCCGAGTCGACTCCTGATCGCGCGAGTCGACTCCAACCCACCAACGGTCATATTGTCAGGCTGCGCAGAGTGTGCAGAGCGGCCAGAAAAAGCAGAGTAACGGCTAGTTTCCGTGGGGGTTGGCTTAAATAGCCACAGAGGACTGTAGCAAGAAAAAAAATAGATATTCCACTCCAAGCATTCAAGTTTTCAAGCTCTCCAAGTGCTCTTAAACGAAAAAGGGAAGATCTGCATTTATTGCAACAACTTCTTCCCAACAATCAAAGCTTCCTCCTCCTGCATTCAAGTCGACCATTCTTTCAAGAGGAGACCGGAGTTCCAGAAGCCATACCTCTGCACCAGCTTAAAAGCGTTTGAGGGCTTCTAACTCCTTTACGATTATATTGTTTTAAATCTGCTTTTTGAGAAGCTATTTTCTGTTTTCTTCTATCTTTTGTATTTACTTGATTCAATCGGGGGATTGAATCAAGGGGTTTAAGGTTGGTTGGTGAGCCAAGTTAAAACCAACGTGTGTAAGGGTTTGATTGTGAGCCCGGGAAAACAATCGAGGTTGGTTCTAGTCGGTGAGCCTGGGAAAACCGACCGAGTTCGTTGTGAGCTCGTAAAACAACAAGTTTGGTTGTGAGCTTGCAAAACAACCGGCTGTAATCCAAGGGGGTTATAGTGAAATTCCCAAGTGAGACTTGGGGAGTGGACGTAGGAGCAAGGGTTAGCTCCGAACCACTATAAAACTTTGTGTTTGTAGTGCATTGTCTCTCATCTTCTTCCCCGCACATTACTCATAGCACTAGGCTTTAATTAAATAACTTGCTATAGTTTTTAATTAATCATCCTCAAAGTTTTAATTAGCCAAATTATTTTAAAAACCCAATTCACCCCCCCCCCCTCTTGGGTTGTCTATTTGGGCAACATTCTTCTTTTCTAGAAGAATCTCCATTAGCTTCATCAAAAACAACATGAATGGATTCTTCAACAACGAGAGTTCTCTTGTTGAAGACCCTGTATGCTCTACTAGATGAGGAATAACCTAAGAAGATCCCCTCATCTGATCTAGCACTAAATTTACTTAGATTGTACTTCTCATTGTTTAAAATAAAGCAGCGACAACCGAAAACATGAAAATAGCTTATATTGGGCTTCTTATTTTTTATTAACTCATAAGGCGTTTTCTTTAAGATAGATCTAACTAAAGCACGGTTTAAAATATGACAAGCAGTATTTATTGCTTCAGCCCAAAAGTACTTTGGTAGATCCGATTCGCACAACATGGTATGAGCCATGTCTGCTAGTGTGCGATTCTTCCTTTCTACCACCCCATTTTGTTGGGGTGTCCTAGGTGCCGAGAAATTTGTTGGGAACCCGCCCATGCCGCTGATATTTCAAAACAAAAATCAGATGGCAGCGGAATCGGCATGCACGGGTTCGACGTTCATCGCATGAACGTTGTTTCTAGACCTTTCGTAATTAGGTAAGAATTAAAACTTTTAAAACTATTAGGAAGATCAAATCTTCACCTTGCGCGGGTAGATGATCACCGCAAATCTGAATTCGTGGTTTTGGAAGAGGGTTCGCTTGAAGCCGTTCAAACGTCCGGCCTCTACGGGTATCCACACGAAGCAGGATCCGATCCAAGCTCTCTATCTCACCGGGGTGCTAGCTCCCTTGCAGAGATAGCTTTTGATGGCTGATCTCCTCTCTTTCAATCAACCCTTGATTGTGCTTGAGAGGAGGAAGAAGAAGGATGAAGATGGGAAGAAGATCAAAAGCCCCTGCAGCCTTCTTCTTTTTCCATGCGTTGGAGCCAAGGAAGAAGACCAAGAGGAGGGAGACGCCTCCTCTTCTTTTTCCTTTGCTAATGGCGGCTGAACCAAGGAGAGATGGAGAGGGGGTGGCCACGTGATGAAGAGGAGAAAGGTCCATCTAGGGCGCCGGCCCTAGTCCTCCTTTAATAAGGATGAAGGGCTCCTACAAGTTAGGAGCCCTTGACTACTTTCCAAGAGGGGGCGCCGGCCCCCCTTCTCTCTTCATGTCGCACCAACTAAGTGAAGAGGGGCTGATGCCCCTCTTACTTGGTTAACCCAATCCTCTTCCAAAAAGGATTAGGTGCCTCTCTCATGGTTTAATCCTAATCTAATTAGGATTAGCCAAATTTGGGTTCAATCTACGCTAGTCCTAATCCAATTAGGACTTGAATGAATCATGACTTAATTGAACTCTTCAATCCTAATCCAATTAGGAGTCATGTTGATCATTAGATTAATAATTAATTTAGACTTAAGGAATCCTAATCCAATTAGGATTTGTTTAATTTTAGTCCTAATCCAATTAGGACTTTATTTGAATTCGAAGTCCTAATCCAATTAGGATTTCTAGGAATCCTACTCCAAGTAGGAATCCAATTTTAATTCAAAGTTCCTAATCTCATTAGGATTGTAGGAATCCTATTCCAAGTAGGAATCCCAGTCCTACTCCAACTAGGATTCCCAGTCCTAATCCAATTAGGACTCTAGGAATCCTATCCAAAGTAGGATTCTTGTTTCAAGTCCAATTAATTAATTCCCTTTCCTTCTTCAACTTCTTATCAATCAAATTGATTACTTGTGATTCCTAATCACGATTTCAACCATCGGATCGGTCAATACTTCTAGTGTGTGTGACCCCATAGGTTCTACTCTGACTGGTAGTGAGATATATTGTGATCTCTATCTCAATATCATTGAAAACTCCTTTCAATGGGTTGGAACGATTCCAACTCAACTCATTAGGGTTTATCGATCATCAAGATAATCCCTATGAGTCCCACCATCCACCAGTGACACCTAGCAGCATGTAGTGGCTACCCAGTAGAATAGAAAGATGAACCTCTAGGTGCAGTTAACGTGTGATACAGTCCTACTATCGTGGATCCCTACAGGACGGAGGTCATGGATAACTCGTCAAACCCCATCGTCTGTCATATGTCAAGATTTATTCGACTTGAGTTCGCTAATGGAAAACTCTTTTTCCACTTTATATTACTGCCCTGGCCAAGGTCTTAGAACTCAGTCTAACAAATCACATAGGATCACTCCTCTTCTATCAAGGTCGATAGATTCCTTATCGGTGCATACCCTACTCCTACAGTGAACTTACTGCAGCCAATCTACACTGCATGGACCCATATGGCTAGAGACCATGTATGTGTGCAGTCAAACTACAATAACCTCACTGTGAGTAGCCGAAGCACCGCAGGTCAAAGGACCAGTCACACTACTGCAACATCAAGCAAGTCACTGACGAGTGGATTGACATCCAAGTGACTTCTTGTCTTGGTCAAGCTCAGTACCCTTGTTCTCTAACAAGCACCTGCACTATCACTTCAATGTCCCTACACTGTGGACTCAAGTCTCGTCCATCCAGAAGGAGAGTGATCTGTGCACTGATCGGATCGATCACCGTCCTCGTGATGATCCATTGATCAGGAGCATTTAGAAATTAATCACCAATGATACATGGCTCAAATTCTCAACTCTTGAGAATATGTATCATCATCTTATTAATTTCTTGGACGATTCATAGACACATAAATAATATGAATGAAAGGATGCCTTTTATTTATTCAATAATAAATAGTCAAGTACAAAATTATGTCCCTAGAATCAACAATGTGTCAGCCAAATTGGCTTCTAGGGCATACATCTAACAATCTCCCACTTGCACTAAAGCCAATTGGTCATATATCTTAGGCCCATCTTCTCAAGGTGGGCTTCAGTCTTTTGCTGACTCAGCTGCTTAGTGAACGGGTCTGCCACGTTATCCGCGGAGTCTACTCTCTGCACCTCTACATATTTCTTCTCCACATAGTCGCGTATGAGGTGAAAGCGCCGCTCTATATGCTTAGACTTCTGATGAGACCTTAGCTCCTTAGCAAGGGCTATGGCGCCATTATTATCGCAGTAGAGTGTTATGGCATCTGATGTCATCACATCCAACTCTGCAATGAATTTCTTGAACCAGAAGCCTTCCTTAGCAGCTTCAGAGGCGGCGATGTATTCAGCTTCCATAGTAGAATCAGCAATGATCGGTTGTTTAGAACTCTTCCAATTCACCGCACCACCATTGCACAAGAACACGTATCCAGATGTTGACTTCCTGTCATCGACATCAGTCATGAAGTCTGAATCTGTGTACCCTTCTACCTTTAACTCTGATGATCCTCCAAAAACCAAGAATAAATCTTTAGTTCTTCTCAAGTACTTAAGAATATTCTTCACAGCTGTCCAGTGTTCTTCACCTGGATTCGACTGATATCTGCTTGTGACACTCACAGCAAGAGCTATATCAGGTCGTGTACATAGCATGGCATACATGAGGCTTCCTATTGCCGATGCATAAGAAATCTTGCTCATGCGTTGAATCTCTTCAGATGTGTTGGGGCACATCTTCTTGGAGAGATAAATTCCATGCCTTAGGGGTAAGAGACCCCTCTTGGAGTTTTCCATGCTGAACCTCTTCAGCACCTCCTCTATGTACATCTTCTGTGAAAGGCCAAGCATCCTTTTAGATCTATCTCTATAGACCTTTATTCCCAAAATATATGATGCTTCCCCAAGGTCTTTCATGGAGAATTCTTTTGACAACCAGACCTTAACCGAGGTTAGCATGGGAATATCATTCCCTATTAGGAGAATGTCATCTACGTACAGTACGAGAAAAACGACAGCACTCCCACTAACCTTTTTGTAAACACATGGTTCCTCTTCGTTTTTGATGAAATCAAACGTTTTGATTGCGTCATCGAAACGAGTGTTCCAACTCCGAGATGCTTGCTTTAGTCCATAGATGGACCTTTGTAGCTTGCAGACCTTGTGATCTCCATCACTGGAAGTGAAACCCAAAGGCTGTTCCATATAGATATCTTCATCAAGATATCCATTCAGAAAAGCAGTTTTCACATCCATCTGCCAGATTTCATAATCATGAAATGCTGCAATGGCAAGCAATGTTCGGATGGATTTTAGCATGGCTACAGGTGAAAAGGTCTCCTGATAGTCAATGCCTTCGCGCTGACTATACCCTTTCGCCACAAGCCTTGCCTTATAGGTCTCTACCTCTCCATCCGAACCTATCTTCCTTTTGTAGATCCATTTGCATCCAATAGGTACAATACCTTCTGGTGGGTCTACTAAGGTCCAGACTTGGTTGGAACGCATGGAGTCTAACTCTGACTTCATTGCTTCCAGCCATTTCTCGGAATCGATATCAGATATCGCCTCGTTGTAGGTTTTGAGATCCTGTATGTGATCCCTATCTCCCACTAGGAACATTTCCTCGGTATCCTCTTCTAGTATACCTAAGTATCTATCCGGAGGATGGGAGACCCTACTAGATCTACGAGGTGGTCGAGGGACATTGTGTACTGGCTCTGTATGAATGGGTTCAATAGGATCCATGACTCGTTGCTTTTCAGAGACTTTCTCTTCAAGCTCAATTTTCCTCCCACTGCCTCTATCAAGGATAAACTGATTTTCCAAGAAGATGGCATGACGGCTCACAAACACATTGTGATCCTCTGAGACGTAAAAATTGTATCCTAATGACTCTTTAGGATATCCTATAAAACGAGCACTTATGGTCCTAGCCTCTAACTTGTCCGCCTGTAGTCTCTTGACGTGGGCCGGACATCCCCAAATCTTGAGATGACCCAGACTTGGTTTCTTACCATGCCATATCTCATACGATGTGGTAGGAACGGATTTAGAGGGAACTCTATTCAATAAATAAATCGCTGTGAGTAAGGCATCTCCCCAAAGGAACATAGGTAAATCAGTGAAGCTCATCATGGACCTGACCATATCCAATAGGGTCCGATTCCTCCTCTCTGACACCCCGTTGAGTTGAGGTGTACCCGGAGGTGTCCATTGTGAGACTATGCTGTTTTCTTTGAGATAGTCCCGGAATTCCCTACTAAGGTATTCTCCTCCTCGATCTGATCGAAGAGCCTTAAGAGGTTTTCCAGTTTGTTTTTCTACTTCATTCTTGAACTCTTTGAACTTTTCAAAAGACTCAGACTTGTGTCTCATAAGATACACATACCCATACCATGAGTAATCATCAGTAAAGGTAATGAAGTAAGAATAACGTCCCCTGGCTAGCACATCGAATGGGCCACATACATCTGTATGTACTAGGGCAAGTAATTCAGTGGTCCTCTCCCCATGTCCTACAAAGGGCAGTCTTGCCATTTTTCCTTGAAGACAGGACTCGCAAACTGGATATGACTCGGAAGTCAATGAGCCTAAAAGCCCATCTTTATCCATTTTGTTCATTCTGTCCTCTCCAATATGGCCAAGCCTGAGGTGCCACAAATATCTTTGGTTTATCTCATCTCTGGATCTTTTGGATCCTTTGGCACTCACATCTTGCTCGGTAACATTCACAGATACATCCATATGTAAATGATAGAGACTGTCAATCATGAAACCACGTGCGACTATTTTATTTCTCAAATAAATAGAACAGCAGTCTTTGTCAAATGTAAAAACATGACCTTCCTGTGCTAGACATGAAACAGAAATCAAATTTCTGCTAGCAACAGGTACATAATAGCAGTCTCTAAGTATTAAACTAAATCCAGACGGTAGTCGCAGATGGTAGGTGCCCACAGCCACAGCAGCAACTTTTGCCCCGTTGCCAACCCGAAGGGTTACCGCACCTTCCGCCAGCCTTCTACTTTCCTTTAGACCCTGCATGGTAGTGCACAAATGAGCACTAGAACCAGAATCTATAACCCAACTAGAAGTAGAAGAAACCGTTAGATTAGTTTCAATTATGAGCAAGTCTATACCTTCTGAAGGTATGTCACCTTTCTTGTTCTTTAGGCTCTCGAGGTATGAAGGACAGTTTCTCTTCCAGTGGCCTTCGACATTGCAGTGGAAACATTTTCCTTTGTCGTTAGCCTTTTTCTTTTGAACTTCCTTCTTTTGCTTCTTGTCTTTCTTCTGCTTCTTAGCAGGCTTCTTTTTCTTCCAAGTAGACTTTCTCTTGGAACCAGAAGTCAACTCAGCAGTAAGGACATTGCCCCTTGAACCTTTCAAGGCTCCCTCAGCAGTTACCAACATGTTGATTAGTTCAGTCTTAGTGCATTCAATCTTATTCATGTGGTAGTTTACTATAAACTGACCAAATGAATCAGGAAGTGACTGTAGGATCAAATCCACTTGCAATTCCTTGTGCATGTCCATATCGAGCTTCTCAAGCTCCTCTAGGTCCTTGATCATGGTCAGACCGTGATCATGGACAGACTGCCCTTCGCGCATCTTCGCTTTGAAAAGCCTCTTGGACACTTCAAAACGAGCTGTGCGACTCTGCTCACCATACAACTCTTGCAGGTGTGCCAGTATGTCCCTAGCAGTCTTTATATTTTCATGCTGGCATTGGAGTTCATTAGACATGGATGCCATCATATAGCATTTTACTCTAATGTCATCATCCAACCACTTTTTATGCAACTCACGCTGAACATCAGTAGGACATGCTGGTAGTGTGGGGATATCTGAATCGAGTATGTGGCCTATCTTCTCACAGTCCAAAACTATTTTGAGATTTCTAAGCCAGTCTTTGTAATTGGTTCCGGTCAGTCGGTTGGTCTCAAGAATACGGGTCAGAGGGTTTGAAGCCGACATTGTATCTGCAGAGAGTAAAGATTCTAGTTAGACTTTTGTACTTGATCCTAATCTGTTCTAAGGTCTTTTAGAACAAATGTAACTCCCACTATTTTCTCGAATCCCTCACACTCCCCTGGTAGGGAAACGGAAATCCTACACGACTAGGGTTTCTAGTGGGTACTGCGGTCCCACCAATTTACATGCCACCTCACCTAACAGTTATTGGTGACACATAGATGGATGAGTGTACAACTCTTGTACAATGCTTCTCAAGCATGTTGCAGTGTAACTTGGTCTCTAAGCCATGAAGACCTCACCTAACAGTTATTGGTCCCATTTCTTAGTTAAGTCAGACCCACCGTATAACCGTAGGAATAAAGTCGTCATTGGGTCCTCACCTAACAGTTATTGGTGCCCAACCCCACCTTTACCCTACAACATCTCATGTCTATAGAGAGGTCCAGCCCCCCGATGTAACTTGACCACTGTGTCCAGCCGAGACAATCAACATCAGAAAGGCCTTAGCAGCTCTACTACAGTGGAAGACCTATTGACTTAATATTGGTTAATCAGGTCTTAGTGTTTGCAACTTGAGCCCTTCATAAGAGGTAATCGAACAATTGGCCAGGTAAGCAGGTGGGAGGCTCCCCTTACTCAGAGAGTAAGGTCCTAATTAAGTAACCACCTTTCATGCTTTTCTAGACACCAATTAGATCAATTAATCTAATATGACTTGCTCATGTCGGTTCACTCTCGACTTGATTGAGGAGGTTTTGATTTAGGTCTCAATTGGGTTTGCTACATCATATGTAAACCTATCTACCCGACTCGCATTCACATCTCATGCAAACGGTACATCACAGGCAGTTATAATCGCAGCATCAAATAAAGTTAAACTTTAAATAGGTGATGATCATGGATTCTAATTAGGTCGTATTACAAGCACATGCACATCAATCGATCAAGTGGTCTTCAACTCTTGAATTGGTTCCAAGCCTCCTTGATTCGATCCTTGATCAACCCTTGATCCCATCGCCATCAACCGCTTGGATCACCTTTCATCTCATGCCTTTGCTTCAACTTGATCGTTGATGTACATCACATCACAGAAATACAACCAGATGTAAAATAAAAATAAAAATAAATTACATCTCCTTTTAGGAGGCACGCAGGCCTCTCAAAACATCAAATAAGATGCATGTAAGCATCTGAAAAATTACATGACATCGCAGATCACATCGCAGGTCATTACATTTGATACCAAAAGGGTTTGAATCCTATGATCATCACCGTATGCAACAATTATAATTTTCAGATCTGAAAACTAACTGATTATATCATGACATAGGTCGCTGATCATGCTAATCATGATTCTAAACTTTGTAACCCCATTAACAATGCAATTAGAATCATCTTTTTATCACATAAAAATCAGCATGTAAAAAATCAGCACCCCTGAAAAATCTGCATGCAGAATTTTTCAGCATGCATGATCATTCAATTTTCAGATCTAATAAGCCTTTAGATATTTAATTCTTACCTTAATCTACGAAGCCTAGGCTCTGATACCACTGTTGGGAACCCGCCCATGCCGCTGATATTTCAAAACAAAAATCAGATGGCAGCGGAATCGGCATGCACGGGTTCGACGTTCATCGCATGAACGTTGTTTCTAGACCTTTCGTAATTAGGTAAGAATTAAAACTTTTAAAACTATTAGGAAGATCAAATCTTCACCTTGCGCGGGTAGATGATCACCGCAAATCTGAATTCGTGGTTTTGGAAGAGGGTTCGCTTGAAGCCGTTCAAACGTCCGGCCTCTACGGGTATCCACACGAAGCAGGATCCGATCCAAGCTCTCTATCTCACCGGGGTGCTAGCTCCCTTGTAGAGATAGCTTTTGATGGCTGATCTCCTCTCTTTCAATCAACCCTTGATTGTGCTTGAGAGGAGGAAGAAGAAGGATGAAGATGGGAAGAAGATCAAAAGCCCCTGCAGCCTTCTTCTTTTTCCATGCGTTGGAGCCAAGGAAGAAGACCAAGAGGAGGGAGACGCCTCCTCTTCTTTTCCCTTTGCTAATGGCGGCTGAACCAAGGAGAGATGGAGAGGGGGTGGCCACATGATGAAGAGGAGAAAGGTCCATCTAGGGCGCCGGCCCTAGTCCTCCTTTAATAAGGATGAAGGGCTCCTACAAGTTAGGAGCCCTTGACTACTTTCCAAGAGGGGGCGCCGGCCCCCCTTCTCTCTTCATGTCGCACCAACTAAGTGAAGAGGGGCTGATGCCCCTCTTACTTGGTTAACCCAATCCTCTTCCAAAAAGGATTAGGTGCCTCTCTCATGGTTTAATCCTAATCTAATTAGGATTAGCCAAATTTGGGTTCAATCTACGCTAGTCCTAATCCAATTAGGACTTGAATGAATCATGACTTAATTGAACTCTTCAATCCTAATCCAATTAGGAGTCATGTTGATTCATTAGATTAATAATTAATTTAGACTTAAGGAATCCTAATCCAATTAGGATTTGTTTAATTTTAGTCCTAATCCAATTAGGACTTTATTTGAATTCGAAGTCCTAATCCAATTAGGATTTCTAGGAATCCTACTCCAAGTAGGAATCCAATTTTAATTCAAAGTTCCTAATCTCATTAGGATTGTAGGAATCCTATTCCAAGTAGGAATCCCAGTCCTACTCCAACTAGGATTCCCAGTCCTAATCCAATTAGGACTCTAGGAATCCTACCCAAAGTAGGATTCTTGTTTCAAGTCCAATTAATTAATTCCCTTTCCTTCTTCAACTTCTTATCAATCAAATTGATTACTTGTGATTCCTAATCACGATTTCAACCATCGGATTGGTCAATACTTCTAGTGTGTGTGACCCCATAGGTTCTACTCTGACTGGTAGTGAGATATATTGTGATCTCTATCTCAATATCATTGAAAACTCCTTTCAATGGGTTGGAACGATTCCAACTCAACTCATTAGGGTTTATCGATCATCAAAATAATCCCTATGAGTCCCACCATCCACCAGTGACACCTAGCAGCATGTAGTGGCTACCCAGTAGAATAGAAAGATGAACCTCTAGGTGCAGTTAACGTGTGATACAGTCCTACTATCGTGGATCCCTACAGGACGGAGGTCATGGACAACTCGTCAAACCCCATCGTCTGTCATATGTCAAGATTTATTCGACTTGAGTTCGCTAATGGAAAACTCTTTTTCCACTTTATATTACTGCCCTGGCCAAGGTCTTAGAACTCAGTCTAAGAAATCACATAGAATCACTCCTCTTCTATCAAGGTCGATAGATTCCTTATAGGTGCATACCCTACTCCTACAGTGAACTTACTGCAGCCAATCTACACTGCATGGACCCATATGGCTAGAGACCATGTATGTGTGCAGTCAAACTACAATAACCTCACTGTGAGTAGCCGAAGCACCGCAGGTCAAAGGACCAGTCACACTACTGCAACATCAAGCAAGTCACTGACGAGTGGATAGACATCCAAGTGACTTCTTGTCTTGGTCACGCTCAGTACCCTTGTTCTCTAACAAGCACCTGCACTATCACTTCAGTGTCCCTACACTGTGGACTCAAGTCTCGTCCATCCAGAAGGAGAGTGATCTGTGCACTGATCGGATCGATCACCGTCCTCGTGATGATCCATTGATCAGGAGCATTTAGAAATTAATCACCAATGATACATGGCTCAAATTCTCAACTCTTGAGAATATGTATCATCATCTTATTAATTTCTTGGACGATTCATAGACACATAAACAATATGAATGAAAGGATGCCTTTTATTTATTCAATAATAAATAGTCAAGTACAAAATTATGTTCCTAGAATCAACAATGTGTCAGCCAAATTGGCTTCTAGGGCATACATCTAACAAGATTGTGATTGATACCGTTTTCTTCACAAAACTTTTCAAAATGCTGATTTTCAAACTCGGTACCATGATCACTCCTAATTGCTTTTAGTTTTAGATTGAGTTCATTCGAAACCTTATTATGAAACTTGATAAAAGCGGAAAAGGACTCATCTTTATGTGCAAGAAATGAAACCCATGTAAAACGTGAAAAATCATCAACAATTACAAGACCAAATTTCTTACCCCTAGACTAGCAGTTCTAGTGGGTCCAAACAAATCCATGTGAATTAGTTCTAGGGGTTTTGATGTTGAGACTATGTTCTTAGACTTGAAAGAACTTCTTGTTTGTTTTCCTAATTGACATGCAGCACAAATTTTGTTCTTTTCAAAGTCTATTTTTGGTAGTCCTTTGACTAGATCTTTTGTAATCAATTTAGAAATTAAATCCATGCTAGCATGCCCTAACCTACGATGCCATAACCAACTAGTCTCATTGACTTTGGGATCCATGGCTACAAGACATTGGCCATCCTTCATGGTGAGATCATCAAGGTCTACCATGTAAATATTTCCATGCCTATGTCCTGTAAGTATGATCTCATTGTCAACTGGACTACTAATTATGCATAGTGAAGATTCAAATGACACTTTAAAGCCCTTGTCACAAAATTGACTTATACTTAATAAATTATGTTTTAGTCCATTAACTAACAATACATTGTCAATAAATGAGGAGGGTGATATGGAGATTTTACCAACACCAATGATTTGACCTTTAGCATTGTCTCCAAATGTGACTACTCCTCCTTCTTTTGATTTCAAGGTGACGAAGAGACTCTTGTCACCGGTCATATGCCTTGAGCAACCACTATCAAGATACCACATTCTCTTTTTATTCCCGGCTGCAAGGCATACCTGCGAAATAATCATGTGAAGCTCTTAGGTACCCAAGTTTTCTTGGGTCCTTCTTGGTTAGTGTAGTTTGTTCCCTTGGGCACCCATACTTTAGTTGTGTTTTTACCTTTTACAAATGTACTCTTGTTAGTTTAAATCTTTCTTTGAATACAAGAATAGGCTTTATGTCCACTTTTTCCACAATAAAAGCATGTAGATTTTTTCAGTTTTGACATCTTTTGCTTTCACAAAGAAATTCTTTAAATACTTTTGTTGTTTGCTAGTTTTATATCCTAATCCGGCTTTATTAAAAACAGCTCTTTGATTTGATAGAATAAGATTTAATTTTTCAGAGCTTTGTGTAAATTTCTCCACAATTGGTTTGTACTTATGTACCTCATTTTTAAGAACCAAATTTTCTTTAGCCAATTCTTCCTTATCATTTTTAAGGATTTCAACATTTTGTGCAAGTGAGGCATTACAATTGAGTAAGGATTTTACTTTTAGATTCAATTTCTTAATTAGTATTTTTGCCGTTTTATTTTCAATGCTAAGTTTTGAATTTTCATTTTCTAGGTCAATGGTGTTAACATTTTTAACGCTCTCCTTCTCAATCAATAGATTTTTAATATCATCCTTTAGTCTTTGATTGGAGGCTTTTAATTCTTTATTCTTTGCTCCTAGCATACTACAATCACTCATGAGTTCTTGAAAAGCTTCATATAACTCTTCTAATGTAAAATTTGTAGTTGAGCTTTGACATACCTCATCGTCTTCGAATGCCATGAAGCACAAGTTGGCGGTCTCTTCCTTCTCTTCCTCGGAGGAGGATGTGTCACTATCATCCCACGTTGCTTTCAACACCTTCTTCTTCTTCTTTCCAAAGTGCTTCTTCTGTTGAGGGCATTCGGAACGGATATGTCCCGGTCTTTTGCAATCATAACATATGATTGGGTCTCTTTCCTTTTCTTTTTCCTTTTCCCAATCATTTCTCCCTCCAAACTTCTTTCTTGGGAAGGGTTTCTTTCTTCTCATGAATTTCTTAAACTTCCTTACTATTAAACCCAAATCCTCATCTTCGCTTTCTTCTTCACTCTCACTACTTTCTTCTTCACACACACTCGAAGTAGCCTTGAGTGCGATTGTCTTCTTCTTTGGCAAATCTTCTTCATGTTGCTTCATTGTGAGCTCATGCGTCATCAATGAGCCCAATAGTTGTTCAAGCCCCAATGTGTTGAGGTCTTTGGCTTCTACGATCGCCGTGACCTTCGCTTTCCAAGCTTTTCGCAAAGACCTGAGAATTTTACTCACAAGTTCTGGGTTAGTGTAAGATTTACCTAAATTTTTTAGACCATTTATTATGTCCGTGAAGCGTGTGAACATGCATGAAATGGTTTCATTGGGTTCCATCTTAAATAACTCATATTTGTGAACTAGAATGTTCAGTTTAGACTCTTTGACTTGATTTGTACCCTCGTGGGTAACTTCAAGCCTATCCCATATTTCCTTGGCGGAATTACAGGTGGAAACTCTATTGAACTCATTCCCATCTAGAGCACAGAATAATGAGTTCATGGCTCTAGCGTTGAGTTGAACCATCCTATTATCATTCTCATCCCAATCCTCCTCAGGTTTGGGAACTTGAATGCCATTAACCATGTGAGATGGTTCGTGTGGTCCCTTGATTATAACCCTCCGCAAGGCATAATCTTGTGCTTGAATAAAAACCCTCATTCTAGTCTTCCAATAGGTATAATTTGTCCCATTGAAGAGTGGAGGTCTATTGGTTGCCTGCCCCTCAGCAGGAATATTATTGAAGGGTGTTGCCATCTAGATCTTTGGCTAAGACGGTTAGGTCTTCAAGAAATACACAGAGCACCTGCTCTGATACCACTTGTTGCCCAGAGATGGTCACCCAAGAGGGGGGTGAATTGGGTGTTTTAAAACTTTTTGTCTAATTAAAAATAAAACACACAAATGTATGAACTAGAGTAAAGATAGAGGTATGAGAACAGTCAATCGCAAACACAAGGTTTTATAGTGGTTCGGAGCTTCCACTGCTCCTACATCCACTCCCCAAAGCACCTTTGGAAATTTCCACTATAATCCAAGATTACAGTCCGGTAGTTTTGCGAGTGCACTACCCAACTCGTTGTTTTACTCCGGGCTAACAACGAACCCTACAATCCCCCAATTTTACCTAGGCTTGGGATGCCTTTCCCTTGTTCCAAGTCCCTTGACTGGAACAAGCACAATAATGAAAAGTTTTACAAGGATTTAAAAGCTCTTAATGAAGCGAATATAGAAATGAGAAATATTAAAACCCGGAAGAACTCTTTTGGCCGTTGGAAGCTTGGGGAATGATGGTTCTTCCGATGTGGATCGCGTTGGCTTGAATGTGAGCTTTGAATGTCAAGTGGGAGTGAGTGGTTGAGCACGAAATCAGTTGGGAAAACTTGAATGCACTTGATTTCTCCTCTTGAAAGCTCTAACTCCCTTGAACCTCTTTTTCTTTCTTCTCTCTTGAATGATCTTGTGTTGGGTTGGTAAGAAGATATTGGAAGGCACTCAAGAGCTCCCTTTTATAGACCAAAAAGCAAATATAGCCGTTAGACACAAAGATATGGAAGTTTGAAATTCAAACAAACCTGAAAAAGTGTGTCAGTCGCGTCCCAGGCGCTCCGGAGTCGTCTCCGCTTCAACGCGAGACGTCTCGGCTGTATAAACTTTCTTTTGACGTTGTTTGGGGTCGACTCTGCGCTTTACGGGGACGACTCCGCAGAAGGACTCTTTGACTTCTTGTTTTTCTATTTTTCTGAGAGAGTCGGCTCGGCACTTTACGGGGACGTCTCGGGATGTTTACGCTTTTTGCATGGGGACAACTCCACTGCCTCGGGGACGACTCCACTGTTTTATCTCTGAAAAATATGTCCTCTGGAATTCTCTGAGAGAGTCGACTCCGCTCTTTCAGGGGACGTCTCGGCAGTTCTGTCAACGAAAAACACGCCCTCTGAAATACCCTGAGAGAGTCGACTCCGCACTCTCTGGGGACGACTCGGGAAGTCTGCTTTTTACTTGCGGGGACGACTCCGCTTCCCGTGGAGATGACTCGCGCGCATCCCTTGAAATCGGCCTTTCTGCCGCCTCTGAGAGAGTCGACTCCGCAGTGTCGGGAGTCGACTCCGACCCTGCGAGACGCCTCGCCAGGTGCCGGGGACGTCTCCAGACGTGCCAATTCTTCCTGTTTGTGCCAGAGACGTCTCTGAGACGACCCGGAGACGTCTCGGCTGTCCCTGATCTGTTTTCTTCAACTCAAAAATTCTTCAATAAATTCTTGAAAAATATGGGAACTTGCCTAGACATTTCTTAACAATATTCTTAGTTAATCACCTGAAATCCTCAAGTAAATTGTTAAGATAAATGGAATTAAACTCTAGTATTTTGTATTCATCAAAATTCATTAGGGGGTCAACAAGCCATCTCACAAGGTGTGAGATATTGCGAAGGAATTTCAGTGGTATGTCCTAAGGGATGATCTAAAGTTGTACGACTTAATCGACCGGTGTCGTCCCTATTCCACTTTAACATGCAAAATAATTTCCTCTCTTTTTTTTTAAAAAAAAAAATATAAGCACCAACTAAAGTTACCCTAAAACGACACCCTAAAATAAAAATCTATTCACAATCAAAAATGCAACAAAACATTACACCTCAATTTCTAATGTTTTTCTTAAATTTCTAGACAGCTCCTAACTGGTTTGAAGAGGACACCTAAGCCTCCAATCCGGTCTAATGAACCGAGTTGACCAGGTAAGCTCCCAGGTAAGTGGAGGGGTCACGATGCGTTCGCAAAGGTCCCACTTAAAACCCACTTGCCTCGAACAGATGAACTGTCTCCCTTATAGGGACAAAGCTTGCCTAGACATCAACTAAGCCACAGAGCGAAATTGGTGCAACTTTCGGTGGTCTTCGTCCTATTGAGCTCGAATGTCCTTAGGGGCCAACGTCTAGTTGATTTTAGTTAATCTTAGGATATTTATGCACTGGGGTGATTTTTGGGCTAAGGACGAGTGATGAAATTCCGACCTTATCTTTTTAAATGGGTTCAGCCCTTAGAATATTTTATGCTGATGCCTTATACTATATGCAACAATCAAGAGATTTTTTATTATAATATTTTATGACATGACATTAAATTTCATTGAATATGTGATCAAGCAAATTATTTATTATTTTTTTAAAATTTTATGAGTTGAAGTCTGAAATTTGAAATTTGAAATTTAAAATTTTTAAAATTTTAGGTTTTCCCTCTTTTTCTAATTTTGAATGATCACACTTGATCTTTTCTTAAAGTTATTTTTTTTTTCAATTTTCAATTATCAACAAGGGTTAATAAGATATGATAACAATAAATTTCTTATTCTAAAAAAAATTAAATGCAGAAAATTCAAAGCAGAAAGCAGCAAGGTTTTGTATTAATCTAATGGTCTTAAAAGTCTCCGAATTTCAATCAGACCGTTCAGATTATTGAAAAATATGTCTTGCACCAGCTGACCAAATTTGAGTCCCATCGGACGGCTAATTTCTATGATATCAGAGTTTGATGCAGACTGTGCAGTGAATTAAAAATAGTAGTAATTTTTTTTTCAAAAGAAAAATACTAACTACTAAGGTAAAAATTAAATCTAAAATTATACTAATAACTCAGCCGTTCTCCGGCAACGGCGCCAAAAACTTGGTGCAAAAATAAAATTGTTTTCTCAAGTGCAGGAGAATCGCACAAGTAGTATAACTCGGAAGTCCGAGGTCGATTCCTCAGGGAACGAAATATGGATTATTAGCATAATTTTAGATTAATTAATGCAATAAATTCATGGGTTAAGATGATGTTTTGCAGATAGAAAATAAATCAAATTTTGGATATATTAAGATGGTGTAGGGATCCAGAATCTCCTTCGATAATATCAAATTCATGAAATAAATTCTATGATTCTTTTGTTTTCTTTAAGATTTATAAGCAGATAAAATTTAATTATGGAGTATGTTCTTGATAACATGAATTCTTTTTTTTTTAAGCATTCAACGTGCCATATAACGTCAACGATGAATCAAATAATCAAGAAAGACATGTATCAATAAGCATAAATCATAAAATAATTTTCAACACATAAGAATCATGACATAATCCAAAAATAAATCGTATAAAGCAAAGGATTAGAATTTACTTCAAAGAAAGCAATATGATGAGAGCACAAAAGTGCGACCTACATGTCACCTAAATTAGTATTATTGCTAACCAATAATGATAAATTTACTAGATTAATATTATATTTGGGTTTGGCACAGATTTTCATAAATTAGAGATAAAATGCACATTAAGTACAAATTTGACTAAAGAAGGATCCCTTCCCAGATCCGACCCGGTTGAAGATCGGGTCGGGTCTGAGTCGGGTTCGGGTCCGAATCGGGTCCAAATTTTCTGTACTTTTGGAAAAGAATTCTGGAAAAATCTAATTTGGCCATACCATAACTATGAAGTGCTAGGTGACCCATGACTTGAAAACTTGCACTTGACCTACAGTCAGAACAGATGACCCGTGACAAACCCAGTCCGCCTGTCTACAAAGCCCAATTTCATATCACACTATTTTTTTTTTATCTATATGACTAATTGGACGGAACTTGGCATCTCCCAGCTCTCATCTCAGGAGGGCAAAGAGGGTCCCAGACCTTCTTCCAAAATCTAAGTCCATTGCAGAAACTGGCACATGACCCATTCAACGTTCCAGCAAGGCGTGATCACGCCACCATCCGCCGTCCACGACACCTTCAACTCTTTCCGGACCTGCAGCTCCTCCGCCTCATCCCACGTGCCTCTTCCATCCCGCGTCTTCAACGCTGCTCCCAGCGGCTCACAGCCAGCTCTTCCATCCCGTGATGCGAGCAGTGGTCCCGCGGCGCTTTCCAAGTGAGCTCCAGCCCCTCTCCCATGATCCAAGCCGGATGATCCCACAGCCGCTCGTCCCAGCTTCTCAGCCGTGCGCCCATTCCGGATTCCCAGCGAGCCCGTGATCCTTCTTCCGCATTCAACGCCTAGCTCCTTCCCAAACCAAGCTGTCCGCATTCATCGTCCGACTCAGCCCCTCCACGCGCCTCCTTCCTTCTGCATCAGGCCGCCATCTTCAAGCATCCCACGGCACCCTCCACAGATCATGCGTCCGTGAAGGAAGATCCCAGCGCCTCCTTCCTTCCGCATCAGCCCACCTTCCGCTTCCATGCAATCCCGGGCGATTCACCTCCCAGCAAGGAAGATCCCAGCGCCTCCCTTCCGCATCAGCAGCACCCGAAGAAGGAAGCCAAGTCCCCACCTTCCACTTCAGCTCCCAGCCGATCCCACTGATCCCGCCTCCACCACATCTCCAAGGGTCTATAAAACAGAGAGGAGGAGCTTGGGAAAGGGTGTGCTCGGTTGGGGGTTGAGGCCGAGAGTCGGAGGAGAAGGAGAGCTCGGTTGGGGTCGGGTCCAAAGAAGAAGAAGGAAGGAGGAGTCGGCTGGTTCGGGGAAGAAGAAACAGAGTAGTGTTGATGCTCTGTTTTCAAACAGAACACATTCCTTTGTTTTGTTTTGTTTTTTTTATTCTTTTTCTTTTTTCTTTTCATATTTAGTTTATTTTTAAGAGCAATGTTTCATGCTTAGTTTTATTTTTAAAGAGCAATGTTTTATGTTTAGTTTTATTGAGAGCAATGTGTTTTGAATTTGAGTTTTACTTGAGAACAATGTTTTAAGTTTTAACTTTAGAGAATTTTATTTTGGTGGAGTGTTTTACTTTTAAGATTTTATTTATGCTGAAATTTTAATTTCTTTTATGCAATACATTAAATCTTCTTTTATGAAATTTATGTTTGCTTCAATCCTCTTAGTTTCATCCATTTTAATTTTATGCCAGAGCTTTATTTTTTCATTAAAAATGCTTTTTTTCTAAGTACATGTCTTCTGGTTAATTTCAATTAAAAATCAATCTCCGGTAGACTAGAAAATCCATCAACATCCCCAACGTAATGTTTTTCCTTTGATCATTCAAAAATCAATTTTGAATCCGAGTGAACGTTTTTATTTTTATGCAACTCCAATCGCCTCCCTATGGATCGACCTCTTACAACCACTATTCTTCGAGTAGAACAGGTAAGAGTAAATTTAAATTTAACTTTTGTTCGTCGGTTCTAACAACGATCTGTCTAGCATATTTTTAGGTAGGCAGGAAAGGACGAACAGAATTTTGGCGCCGTTGCTGGAGAGGCAAATCGAGAAGCAAGAACGATCACGAAGATCAAATCAAATTTTGGATGCCCGGAGTGAACGCACTCCGGTAGTAAGTTTTTATTTTTATTAATTTTTCTTATTTTGATTATTTTCAGTTAGTAATTTTGTAGTTATTAAATTCTGAAATTTAAAATTCGAAATTAAAATTTTCTAAAAAAAAGTAAAAAAAAAAATTTTGAAAAAAATTTTTAAAAAAAATTCAAAAATTCAAAAATTTAAATTCAAAATTTGAATTCTGTGATTCGAAATTTGAAATTCAAAAAAAAAAGGTTAAAAAAATTAATTAAATTAAAAAATTCAAAAAAAATATTATTTTTGCTAGTAATTGATAAGGTGCAATCCTCCGAGGTTATCATACCTTTATTGGGGCTCCTCACGGAGTAATCTCCAAAGCTTATTCAACGAGCATTCGGAGATTGACTGACGCATAAGGATTAGTTTTAGTTTACATTCTAGTTATTCCTATATTAAAAATTAAAAAAAAACAACATAAAATTAAAAAAAATAAGAAAAATAAAAAAAAATAAAAAAAAATTGCTTGCTCATTTAATCAGTACAACCTAATGACATTGCATAAACTTTAAAAAATATTGATTATTTGCTGCATTTAGTATTAAGCATTTGCATAAAGTAATTAAGGGCAAAATCCATTAAAAAGATAAGGTCGGGAAGTCATTACCTGTCCTTAGCCCAAAAATCACCACCTTGCATATTTATCCTAAGCCAAATTAAATTAAAATCAAATTAGACGTTGGTCTTAGGGTTTTCGAGCTCAATTAGGCTCTTGGAAAGAAGCGGCTGAAAGCCACTCCAGTGAGGATTTAGTAATTGGTGATGTCTAGGAAAGTTTCACAATAGTGAGAACTGTTACGGGTATTGTGGTATCGGTGTATCCCTTCTGGCACCACCGCACACCCCGGGACTTTCCTGGTCACTGGTTACTGGATCACTTAACTGGTAAGCTCAAGCTTAATCTGAAAGGGAGATTAGGAGCTGTCTAATCTAGAGAGAATTTCAGAAAATTTTTTTAACCTGAAAAGTCTCTGTGCAACTAGATTTAAGAAGCTACTAAACCTCACTTAGTTCTAAGACTAATAGGGTCAAATTATTGTGTGGTGTTGGTTGTGGTCATCTGTGTCTAGCCCTTCTCTTCTTTTAGGATTTCGTTCATTGTAGGAGTCAAATCTAATTAAGTTGTGATAATGTATGCATGGTAGAAGGTCATTAAGGGATAAGTTAACCCCATTTGATCCTGAGATTGATAGAACTTTTCATCACAACCTGCGAACTATAAACCAACCGTCGATCTCTACAATGGGTGAACATATTAGAACCCTGAATGAATTGTTTGCACCCGCATCCGCTAGTCCCCCTACGTGCATAGTATTACCAATTAATAACGCAGCCCAATTTGAGATTCGGGCTGCAACAATAAACATGTTACCCAAGTTCCATGGGTTCGAGAATGAACAACCCTACATTCATCTAAACAAATTTTTGACAATCTGTCAAACGTTTAGAAATCAAAATTTAGATGAAGAGGGTATTAAATTAAGGTTATTTCCATAACTTTAGAGGATCGTGCTGCTGCATGGCTGTATTCCCTAGCTTCAAATTCCATCACATCATGGGAACAACTATCTAGGAAGTTCATGGCTAAGTTCTATCCTATGGTAAAAACTGAAAAAATTAAGGATGCAAGCAGAACTTTTAGAGAAAAATTTGAGGAGGAATTTTCCCAACTTTGGGAAAGATTCCATGATCTTTTGGTCAAGTGCCCCCACCATGGGCTTGACAAGGCTGATCTAGTACATTTCTTTTACAAAGGACTACCTCCGGCACATAGAAACATGATCGAGTCCATGCACAAAGGTAGGTTCATGGACCAAACCCTGGATCAAGCCTATGAATTTCTTGTTGACTTAGCCGAGAACGCCCAAAATTGGAGTAGCTATGGTGAGGAAGTAAATAGAGATGATTCGGGTCTAGAAAATCAGGTAATTATGAAATGAAAGCAGACCCAGAACTCAAAAATGTCATGTCCAATCTGGTGACTGGAATGAACAACTTAAGCAAAAAGTTTGATGCTTTCACTGTTTCTACTAGCTCGAGTTCATACAAAGAGTTAATCCCATCATGAAAGTGGATCACGAGTCACATAGTTTATGTATCTTGTGTAATAGTTCTGAGCATCTAGTGGAGTGTTGTCCTAGTTTACCCAACATTAAGGCTGAGCAGGCAAATGCTCTAAACTCATATAGTGCCTTCAAGAAGCCCACTCCCAATTCATTCAGCCCAGTCTACCACCCTGGTAATAGGTTCCACCCAAATTTCTCATACAAGCAGAATGAACCTATTCAGCATCAAGGTGGTCCACCAGGTTTTCAGAAGAATTTTTTCAGGATAGGTCCATCACAAATAAACCAATCATTCGCTCCACCTATTCCTAATTATAGTGCCCCTATCCCTCAGCAAACTACATCATTGGAAGCCATGATGGCTAACATGATGAAGCAGCAACAAGACTTCATCCAATAGCAACAACAGACCAACATGGCTCAAACCCAGACTAACCAATTCCATGCGCAAGCGATTGCAAAACTTGAGGTTAGTCTGAGCTAAATAGCTAACTCTCTAGGGGATAGGAAGAGAGGTGAATTGCCAAGTCAGCCAATACCTAACCCTAGTAGGCAACAGAATCAAGGACCGAGAGGCCAGTTTCAGATTGATTCTAATGGAAACCCTAACCATGAAGTCCAGGCAATTACCACTTTACGGTCTGGCAAGCAAGTGGACAACAAAGTCCAACTTCCTGTGCAAGAAAAAAAAGAAAAGCATGAGCCAAACCCCACCCAGAAAAAGACACAAGAACAGGGAACACAAGGAATAGAGGAGAAACCAATAGAAACTTACACACCTAAGGCTCCCTTTCCTAGTAGACTACAAGACTCAAAGAAAAAATCTCAGTACGATGAAATCATGGAAGTCTTTAAAAATGTTCAAATAAATTTACCCTTCTTAGATGCCATCAGACAGATCCCCTTCTATAACAAATTCTTAAAAGACCTAACCACGGTGAAAAGAAAAACCAGTATTCCTAGGCAAGCTGTGATGGCGGCACAAGCCTCATCTCTTATTCAACAACAGATTGCCCCAAAATACAAGGACCCTGGTTGCCCCACTGTTGAAATTAAAATAGGAGAAACCATCATTCGGAGAGCCCTATTAGACTTAGGAGCAAGTGTAAACCTATTACCCTATTCTGTCTACACCGAACTAGGTTTGGGGGAATTAAAACCCACAAACATTACTTTGTCATTAGCAGATAGAACTGTGAAGTATCCTAAGGAAATTGTAGAGGATGTAATTGTAAAGGTAAATGAGTTTTATTACCCTGTGGATTTTGTAGTCCTTGAAACTGAACCAGTAAAAAATCCAGGAAGTCACATCCCGGTGATCCTAGGTAGACTATTTTTGGCCACTTCAAATGCTGTGATTAGTTGCCGAAATGGAATAATGACTCTAGCCTTTGGGAACATGACTGTCCAGCTCAATGTTTTTCATAGTAGTAGTCAGTCAACTGAGATGGACGATTTAGAAAAAATTCACATGATTGAGAATATAATTAGCAGTTCTTTTGAAGAATCGAGTTATTCTGACCCATTAGAAAGATGTTTGGCTAATTTTGGTCAAGATTGTGAGTCAAGTCAAGAGGTTAATGCATTGTTAGATTCCATTCCTGTGATGGATACTAGCAGATGGGCCACCAAGTTTGAATCATTGCCTATTTCGGAATCTCAGCTAGTGTCATCCAATGTCAAACCTCCACAACTAGAACTCAAAGACCTTCCCGAAAACTTGAAGTATGCATTTCTTGGAGAAAACAAGACCTTACCTGTTATAATTGCATCGAATCTAACTAAAGAACAGGAAGAGAAGCTGTTAAGTATCCTTCGGAAGAATCAGGAAGCTATCGGTTGGTCTATAGCTGATATTAAGGGGATTAGTCCTTCTGTGGTCCAACATAAAATCCATCTAGAAGAAGATGCAAAAATTTCTAGAGAACCACAAAGGCGACTTAATCCAATCATGAAGGACGTAGTTCGAGCCGAGGTCATCAAGCTTTTAGATGCAGGGATTATATATCCTATTTCTGATAGTCAGTGGGTAAGCCCAATTCAAGTCGTACCTAAAAAGTCTGGCATCACTGTGGTGAAAAATGATCACAATGAGTTAGTCCCTACTCGAGTCCAAACGGGATGGCGAGTATGCATCGACTATAGGAAGCTTAATGCCATGACTAGGAAAGACCACTTTCCTCTACCCTTCATCGATCAAATGCTAGAACGGCTAGCTGGCCACTCCCATTACTGTTTCCTCGATGGTTATTCTGTATATAACCAAGTCCCTATCGCACGTGAGGATCAAGAGAAAACCACATTCACCTGTCCTTATGGCACTTTTGCCTATCGTCGCATGTCTTTTGGGCTATGCAATGCACCAGCTACATTCCAGCGGTGTATGATGAGTATTTTCTCCGACATGGTGGAGAAATTTTTAGAAGTTTTCATGGATGATTTTTCTGTATTTGGATCCAATTTTGAGGAATGCCTACACCACTTGACACTTGTCGTAGAACGCTGTAAACAGAAAAACTTAGTTCTTAACTGGGAGAAGTGTCATTTCATGGTAGAATCAGGTATTGTTTTAGGACATATTGTGTCACAAAGGGGAATTGAGGTGGATAAGGCCAAAGTAGAATTAATTGCTAAATTGCCACCTCCCAAAACTGTTAGGGAAGTCAGATCCTTTTTAGGGCATGCGGGTTTTTACCGCCGCTTTTCAAGGATTTCAGTAAATTGTCGAAACCCTTATGCGATTTGTTGGCAAAAGATGCTACTTTTAATTTTTTGCCAATTTGTATAACTGCTTTCGAAAGACTAAAGTCTGAACTAACTTCAGCACCCATCATAAGGAGTTCTGATTGGAGTCGTCCTTTTGAAATCATGTGTGATGCATCCGATTATGCCATAGGTGCTGTCTTAGGTCAGCGAGTAGAGAAGCTTCCCCATGTTATTCATTATGCAAGCAAAACTCCCTGTTTCTCTTCTTCTTTTTTGGAATCGGAACTCCACCTTCGAATGAGAGCTCCCCCTTCATATAGATCTCCAGAGCCCTCTTGACAACGCTCGGTTCCCTGATTGCACGTGGAGAGCAAAATGGAACGCAATTGCTGGGATCCATAAGCTGAAGAATCGCTGGGATGCATGGGATGCGTATGGTGCCGAGACGCTCACGAATGGCTGGAACGGAGGAAGAAGCGGGCTGCTGGGAGGCGCTGATCACGGGCTCGGGTAGACGCTGTGAAGGAGGCTTGTGAACGGATTGGAGGTGAAGCGGAATAGGTGGAGGGGCGCGATCTCTTTCGGACGACCGCTGGGAAGATTCACGGGATGCTGGGAGATGATCACAGGCTGAAGCATGGGAGTGTTGATCGAGTTGAGGCTAAGAAGGAGGAGAACGCGGACGAGACGGATGCCAGAGGTGATCGCGGATGCGGACGACGTGCGGATGCTGGGAAGATGCTTGAAACGGGTTGCTGGGAAGGAGGAGGGCGCTGATCACGGCTGGGATGATGGAGAAATGAAGCCGCGGACGCTGTGGAGGAGGCGGTGATCGCACGGACGGCTGAAGAAGAAGGAGCTTTGATCACGGAAGAATTGCTTCGCGTGTGGAGGAAGCGGTCGGACGCGTGGGAAACGCTGACTCACTTGCGGGAAGATGGGTTGGATGCGGGCTCCATCGAAATGAGATGCACAGATTACTAAAAATTGGTTGCAGTGAATTGGACGGCTGAACTCAACCTTCTTCTAGCGTGCAACTGGGATTGACCCATACAGTTGGCTAGTCACCTGCGGTGATGCATCTTTTTGGACCTAATGCGTATTTTTTTCTTTGATTTACGATCACCTGCACCCCACAAAAATATAATATTAATGCAACACTTTTATCATTATTTATTAACAATAATATTAATTTAAGCTGCGTGTAGATCGCACTTTTGTGCTCTCATCAAGCCTCATCCTCCAAGAAATCCTAGTGTAGCTTTATTTTTTACTTTATGATGTATTTGTTTTTACACTTGTATGATGTATTTACAGTTGTACTCAAATTAGCATCAATACAATGAGTAGACATTTCCTTTCAAAACTGTGCAATTTGAATTCTAATACTTTTCTGTGTTCTGCGCCTTTTTGCTATGATGACAAAAAGAGGAAGAAAATATGATGAATCAAAATGTAAAGGGAATCACAAAAAAATCCTTAAAGCAAAATGTAATTTGTTCTTAGTGGATTCGATACCTCGAGGCTCATTATCTCTCTGTTGGGGCTCCTCAAGGAGTGATTTCCAGAATCTATTCAAAGGATATTCGGAGATTAGTTGAATCATACTCAAGAACAAATTGTCAGATTTTCCCTCTGAAAGTAAGATTTAAGCTAGAAAGATTCAAGACATTAAAAGAAAATTCAGAAAATCTAAACAAAATTGAATGCATATGTTGAGGGGAAGAATCTGAAATCTTAAGAATGCAAATTCATTTAACACATATAAGCCAAACAATTGATTGCATGATATGAAGGCTTATATAATTCCAAATGAAAGGGGGAGCTTTAATTTCAGGATTTACTGATTCATACCTTTCAATTCTGGATAGATTAAAATAACTAGACATTTAAATTCATTTCAAAATTTTATTCTGAATCATCTTTTTAGATGGGTATTTCTCTCATCAAATACTCAATATTTTGTCATCATCAAAAAGGGGAAGATTGTGGAGTGATTGATAATACCCTAATTTGATTTTGATGAGACCAGAGCATTTGAGTATATTTTATGTTATACTAATGAATTCAATCCAGTATCTCAGGCAAAATCTGTGAGAATCTTCTTTTGAGTGCATGTGGAAATCAGCTTAAGTCAAAGGCTGAAACTCGAGTCGACTCCGGAGGATTTCGAGTCGACTCCAAGTGTTTCAGATGTTCTGGCACAGGCTCGAATCGACTCCAGCACACTGCGAGTCGACTCCGACTAAGAACAGACAGCAGGACAGAAAGATGAATCTCAGACCCTGTCACCGAGTCGACTCCTGAAGAATTCGAGATGACTCCGATGATTACCGAGTCGACTCCCGATAGTTCTGAGTCGACTCCAAGGAGTACTAGACAAAGACAGAGAAGTGGTTTCTGGACCCTGTTACCGAGTCGACTCCAGAAGAATTCGAGTCGACTCCAACGGTTGGGGACCCTCTTCGTTCTTAATGAAATCAAACGATTTGATCACATCATCGAAACGAGTGTTCCAACTCCGAGATGCTTGCTTTAGTCCATAAATGGATCTTTACAGCTTGCAGACCTTGTGATCACCATCACTGAAAGTGAAACCCTGAGGCTGTTCCATATAGATATCTTCCTCAAGATATCCATTAAGGAATGCAGTTTACACATCCATCTGCCATATCCCATAATCATGATAAGCTGCAATGGCAAGCAATGTTCGAATGGACTTCAACATGGCTACCGGTGAAAAGCTATCCTGATAGTCAATGCCTTCGCGCTGATTATAACATTTTGCCGCCAACCTTGCCTTATAGGTCTCTACCTTGCTATCTGATAAGTGCTAAATAATGCATAAATTAATATCTTATTCATAGCATTTATCATTATTTTAATTCAAATATTTTGTAAATTCAACTAAAAAAATGTGTTACCTTCATCACTGCATTTTAATAAATTATTAAAGGTAATTAGAGTTTTACTTATTTATTTACTGATTAAGCTTAATATATGCAGGTCGAGTCAAGCTTAATTCGGTAAAGCCTAAACTGACACTGTATCATTTCACATCCTCCAGAGTCAACTCCAAGAACTCTTCTCCAAAATCCAGTGCCTCCCATTAATTCCTGACTCTTCACATGTTCACCTAAATTTCTCCCCACTCGTTCCAACTCTTTTTCCACATGATCCAATTTTAATCTCAAAAACAATAAAATCCCTTCAATTATTTGTTTCTCAAATCTCAAAGCATACCATCTTAGTTGCACGGATCCCAAAGCCTCATCCCATCTCAGCCATTCATCTTGCTATCACCCAGCTCCACGTCCTCCTCCACGTTAATTCTCCCACGTCTAGCTTTGCGCGTCCATAGATAAAGATCAAAGCCCCAGCTCATCTCCTCCGTGTCCGTCCCAGCTCGCCATGTTCGTGATCCTTCCGCATCCAAAGCATCTCCCAAGTAATCTTCGACTTCATCCTCCCAGCATCCTTATCTTCTCTCGCGTCCGTTTTCTTCCTCAACTTCCCTTCATCCCGTTCGCGTTCAGATATGCAGGGATTCAACCATCCGCATGTGAAATTCTCTCCCCTGTTTCACGTTCATTCCGTTTGTAATCACCCTTATCCCGCAGCCAGCCGGATTCCCACACTTCCCAGGCATCCGTTCCCAAGCCATCAGCCGTATCCACCATTTTCAAGCCTCCTCTGCATCCCACGAACCGAGCCATATCCAAGTTCATCTCAACTGCAAGCTATCCCAGCATCAGCTCCGCATTCATCCTTATCCTTCCCAGCCGAATCAAGCATCCCAACCGTCTTCCTTTCCTCCCGTATCCCATGAACGAAACCAATCTCCCAAGCCAATGAACCTTCCCAGATTTCCCTCGTGCCCGTGTTCACCTTCCACGTCCACGAACCAAGCCAACAGCCGCTTGTATTCAGCCTCATCCACGTATTCACCCCAGATCCTAGCTCCGAACCAGTCAGTGTTCCGGATTGAGCTTATCCACAACCGCAAATCAAAGATTCATCCTCTTCCCCTGTTTCGGAACAGAGCCTTGGAGTGCCAGCCTAGCCACCCAACCATGATGAATCCAACGAGTCCCAACTTCTTCCCATCATTTTAGACTGATTCCATAGATTATCTCCTAACTCTCCTCTTCTCCCGGATTGACCCAGCCAATCGTGGGTGATCTCCTGCGTCCAACGAACAGGGCCCTGTTAAGAAACAAAGCCAAATCCTTTGCATAATCCACGGGATCCCATCCTCTTCCGGCTTGATTCCATGTAATCTCCCAACGTCCAAGCTTCATCTCAGCTCCACGGACTGCGATCCCAGCCACGAACGAAGTTCTAGCTCCCAACAACCTCACGTGTCTTCTCCGCGAGTCATCCTCATCTCCTCTCAGCCGTGAGCGTCCACATGATCCTCTGCATCCTTATCCTTGATTCAAAAGAGGGGAGGAGAGAGACGTGGGCAGGCTATAAAAAGGGAGTCGATTCATTCCTCCTTCCACACCAGGGGGCATTCCCTCTTCCCCACCGGGGGACTGCTCCCATTCCTCCTTCTTCCCTATTGGGGGGTTGATCCACATCTCTCTTAGGCCAAATCCCACGGGAAGAAGAAGAAATAAAAGGAGAGAGAAACATTTTGGGTATTTTGGGAATAAGAGCTAAGAAGGAGCTGTTCTCACGGGAATTGCAAGAAGAAGAGAAGAAAGTGATGGGAGCCCGCTGCTGTACTGCTGCTGCTGCCGTCTACCACTGCATGGAAGCCTGAGCTCTTCTCCAGGGCTGGATGCAGCCCTAACAAAGGGACACGGATTTTATATTTTATTTTATATTCTTGGGGTTGTATGAACTTATTGTTTTTAATGTATATCTTCTTTTGAATCATATTTAATTTCTGTGATTTTAAGTATGACGTTCGTACAACTGTTCTTCATGATCACTAGGTAAATATAAGATAGTCCATGCTTAAGAAAGATGTGATGTGCTGCCACCTTAGATTAGGCTACACATTTCATGCCAACTGAAGATGGATTATGCCTAAATTACTTTTGTGAATTTCTATTCGAATGCTTAATGGCTTGTAGCCAATTTGCATGTTAATCCAAGAACGAAATAAATTATAAATAATCCTTGTTCCGATGTTAGTGGTGAATTCCTTGCCCTAGGTTTTTCCCAAACTGATATCATTTTAATTGCATTTCTCTTAAATTATTTAGTTCAATAGTCTTCCTAAACTTTTTTTTTAAATATTTTTTTTAAGAAAACAACTGTACCCCAATCCCTGTGGATCGATACCCGTAATCACTATCTATTAGATATGTGCTATTGCGTGGTCTTTAAAGTTGACTATCACTATCCGAACCCATTTTTCTTTTGTAGATCCATTTACACCCAATAGGTATTATACCTTCAGGTGGATCTACTAAGGTCCATACTTGGTTGGAATACATAGAGTCTATTTCTGACTTCATTGCATCCATCCATTTTTGGAGTCGATGTCTAACATCGCTTCGTTGTAGGTCTTGGGTTCATTACTATGATCTCTTTCTTCCATGAGGAACTCTTTCTCTATTTCCTCTGTAAGCATACCTAAGTATCTTTCAGGAGGATGGGAGATCCTACTGGATCTACGAAGTGGACGAGGTTCTTCATGTATTGGCTCAATGTGAATAGGTTCACTAGGCTCAATTGTTCGTTGCTCTTGAGAGACTTTCTCTTCGAGCTCAATTTTCCTCCTACTGCCTCTATCAAGAATAAACTGTTTTTCCAAGAAGATGGCATGTCGGCTCACAAACACTTTGTGATCTTTTGGGATGTAAAAATTGTATCCTAATGACTCTTTAGGATATCCAATAAAACAAGCATCGATTGTCCTAAACTCTAACTTGTCCACCTGTTGTCGCTTGACTTGAGCTGGACATCTCCAAATCTTAAGATAACCAAGACTTGATTTCTTACCATGCCATATCTCATACGGTGTGGTAGGAACGGACTTAGAGAGAACTCTATTCAATAGGTAGATAGCTGTAAGTAGGATATCTCCCCACAAGAATAAGGGTAAGTTAGTGAAGCTCATCATGGACCTGACCATATCCAATAGGGTCTGATTCCTCCTTTCTGATACTCCATTGAGATAATCGCGAAACTCTCCATTAAGGTGTCCATTGTGAAACTATACCATTTTGTTTGAGATAATCGCGAAACTCTCCACTAAGGTATTTTCCTCCTCGATCTGATCGAAGAACCTTAATGAGTTTTTCTATCTATTTTTCTACTTCAAATCTGAATTCTTTGAACTTTTTAAATGCTTCAGATTTATGTCTCATAAGATAAACATAACCATACCGTGAGAAATCATCGGTAAAAGTAATAAAGTAGAAAAATTGACCCCTAGCCTGCACATCGAATGGGCCACACACATCAGTGTATACTAGGGCAAGTATTTCAGTGGACCTCTCCCCGTGTCCTACAAAGGGTAATTTGCCATTTTTTCTTGAAGACAGGATTCACAAATCGGATATGACTCAGAAGTCAATGAACTCAAAAGCCCATGTTTGTCCAATTTGTTAATTCTGTCTTCTCCTATATGACCAAGTCTGAGGTGCTATAAATACTTTTGATTTATCTCATCTCTAGATATTTTAGATTTTATGGTACTCACTGTATGCTCAGATACGTTCACAGATACATCCATATGTAAGTGGTAGAGACCGTCAATCATAAAACCACGTCCAAACAGTTTATTTCGCAAATAAATGGAAATGTAGTCTTTATTGAAATTGAATTCATAATGTTCCTGTGCTAGACAAGATACAGAAATCAGATTTCTGCTAGCATTAGGTACAAAATAACAATCTCTAAGTATCAAACTAAATCCTGATGGTAAATGCAAAGGGAATGTGCCCACAGCAACAGTAGCAACTCTTGCTCCATTTCCAACCCGTAGGGTTACCGCACCTTCCGTAAGCCTTCTACTTTTCTTTAGACCCTGCATGGTAGTGCACAAGTAAACTTTAGAACCAGAGTCTATAACCCAACTGGAAATAGAAGAAATCGTTAGATTAGTTTCAATAATGAGCATATTAGACATACCTTCAAAAGGCGTGTCACCCTTCTTGCTCTTTATGTTTCCCATATAGATAGGACAATTCCTTTTCTAATGGCCGTTTTCATTGCAATGGAAATATTTTTCTTTGGGTTCGGCCTTCTTCTTAGGAACTTCCTTCTTCGGCATTTTTTCGGTCTCTGCTTCTTCGCAGGCTTCTTCTTCTTCCCAGTAGACTTTCTCTTGGAAGTAGAAGCTAGCTTAGTAGCGAGAACTGTGCCCCTTGAACCTTTCAAGGCTCCCTCAGTTGTCACCAACATATTCAACAATTTAAGTTTGGTGCATTTAATTTTATTCATATGGTAGTTTACAATAAACTGCCCATATGAAGATGCAACGATTGTAGGATCAAATCCGTTTGCAAATCCTTGTGCATGGTCATGCCAAGCTTCTCAAGCTCCTCAAGATCCTTGATCATGGTCAAACCATGTTCATGGATGGACTGCCCATCGCGCATCTTGGCTTTGAAGAGCCGCTTGGACACTTCAAACCTCGCTGCGCGACTTTATTCACCATACAACTCATGTAGGTGATCAAGTATGTCCTTAGCAGTCTTAATGCTCTCATGCTGGTATTTGCAATTCGTTGGACATGGATTCTAAAATGTAGCACCTAATCTTATTGTCATCATCCAACCATTTTGCATGCATCTCACGCTGCTCATTGGTTGCACGGGTTGGTAACACCGGGAGTTCATGGTTAAGAACATAAGCTATCTTTTCGCAACTCAAGACAATCTTCAAGTTGCGGAGCCAATTTTTATAGTTTGGTCCGGTCAACCTAATGTTATCTATAATTCAAACTATCGGGTTGGAAGCCATTGATATCTGCAGAGAGTAAAGATTCTAATTAGAAATTTATATTTGACATTAATTTATTTTAGGAACTTTTAAAACAAAATTGGATCAAATCCTTCCACTATTTCTCGGATCTCTCACACTCCCCTGATGATGAGAGCACAAAAGTGCAAACGTTGTACCATCTTAATTAGTATTATAGCTAATCATTAATGATAAAATTAACTAATTAACGTTGTATTTGTGTTTGAGTGCAAGTAATCCAAGAGATCCAATAACATTGGATTTGAGCTCAGCTCATCTCAGCATGTTAGCTAGCCTTCCGCATCAGGCGTTCGTCCGCATCGCTGCCAGCGCCGTCCCACGTCTTCAGCGCGTCCCAACCACGTCCATGCCACGTCCCCGATCGCCTTCCATTTTGGTGCCCGTTTTGAATGCAATCTAGCCATCTTCTTCTTCCTCCCGCAGTGCATCACGGCCGTCCATCTTCCAGATCAGATCCAGCTTCATCCCGTGCGGAAACAGGGGAGAAGAAAGGATCACACACCTGTCCGCTTCTTCCGCATCTCCTTCCTTCCGATTTCAAGCCGTGATCCCAGCATCCATTTCTTCTTCCAGCTTCTTCCTCCCGTCGATCACGTTCCCGGCTCCTCCAGTGATCCCAGTGGTCCCATAGCACCAAATCTCTTCCGAGTTCCAGCGCCTCCCAAATGATCCCGCAGCGTCTCCCTTTCGGATTCAAGACCCCCACCTCCGCCTCTACTTCCGCCCGTTGATCGTGAAATCCCAGCTTCCCGCACACGATCCAGCCACCCGTGAAGGAGGAAATCAGCAGCACCGTGATCCAAACTCTTCCGGATTCGAGAATCCCAGCATCTCGGATAACCCCCGCTTCCGTTCGCATTCACAACCATCTGCAATCAAGGGGGCCGCTCTAGCCCGTGATCCCAGCCATCTCCGTGGCGAATCCACGTCTTCCTCCAAGCAATCCCGCGGCCAGCTCCACCGATCCAGCCATCTTCTTCTTCAGCCCTCCCGCGTCCGCTCCGTGTCCCAGCAAATCCCCCAAGACTCGCGTCCGTTACCCCTCCATCAGGGGATCCACCGCCGGCTTCAAGGGATCGGGGAGATCTATATAAAGGAGAGAGGAGAGGATGAGAGGGTGCTCGGTTGGGGTTCTGGGCGGGTTCAAAAGAGAGCTCTGTTTTGAGGCCAAGAAACTGAGAGGAGGTGGACGAGGGAGAAAGAGAGAATGCATTGCTAAAACAGAGCATTGCATCTTTTTTTTTTTTAGTTTTCTGTTTGAGTTCAGTTTTTTTTTATGAGAGCAATGTTTTTTCTAGTTTGAGTTTATGAGAGCAATGTATTTTTTTTTGTTTTATTTTAATTGAAAGTTTTAATTGAGAAGTTATGTTTTGAGTTTCAGAGCATGTTGTTCTTATTTTTAGTTTTATTTTAGGTTTTGTTTTAATTTTTAATTTTTGATAGTTTATTTGGATAGAAAGTTGTATTTATTTTACAATTTTAATTCCTGTTCTGCATTACATTAAATCTTCTTTCATGCAATCTATATTCCAGTCTGTAATTTTTCTAGCACTATTTTCATCCATTTTGTGCCAAAGCTTTTCTTTGATTATTTCAATATATAAATGCCTTTCGAATTTAAATACCTATCTTTTTGTCAATTTCAAGTAAAAAATATTCTCTGGTAGCCCAGAGAATCATTCAAACTTCCTCGAAGTAATATTTTTCTTCTATCATTCAAAAATTGATTTCGAATCCGAGTGAATGTTTTAATTTTTATGCAACTCCAATCGCCTCCCTGTGGATGACCTCTTATGACCACTATTCTTCGAGTAGAACAGATAAGAGTAAAATTAATTTAAACTTTGTTTGTCAGTTCTAATAACGATCTGTTTAGCATATTTTTAGGTAAATAGAAATTCGACAAAAAAATTTTGGCGCCGTTACCGGGGAGGCAAATCGAGAAGCAAGAACGATCACGAAGATCAAATCAAATTTTGGATGCCCGGAGTGAACGCACTCCGGTAGTAAGTTTTTTTTTTATTTTTATTAATTTTTCTTATTTTGATGATTTTTAGTTAATAATTTCTTAGTTATTAAATTCTAAAATTTAAAATTCAGAATTTAAAATTTTTTAAAAAAAATGAAAAAAAATTAAAAATTGAAAAAATTTCCAAAATTCTAAAATTTAAAAATTTAAATTCAAAATTTGAATTCTGAAATTCGAAATTTGAAATTTAAAAAAAGTTAAAAAAATTAATTAAATTAAAAAATTAAAAAAATATTATTTTTGCTAGTAATTGATAGGGTGCAATCCTCCGAGGTTATCATACCTCTATTGGGGCTCCTCACGGAGTAATCTCCAGAGCTTATTCAACGGATATTCGGAGATTGACTGACGCATAAGGATTAGTTTTAGTTTACATTCAAGTTATTCCTATATAAAAATTTAAATAAAAAAATATAAAATTAAAAAATAAAAAAAATGGTTGCTCATTTAATCAATACAACCTAATGACATTCCATAAACTTTAAAAAATCATTGAATATTTGCTGCATTTAGTATTAAATATTTGCATAAAATAATTTAAGGGCAAAACCCATTAAAAAGATAAGGTCGGAAAGTCATTACCTGTCCTTAGCCCAAAAATCACCACCTTGCATACATATCCTAAGCCAAATTAAATTAAAATCAATTAGACGTTGGCCTTAGGATTTTCGAGCTCAATTAGGCTCTTGGAAAGAAGCGGGTGAAAGCCACTCCAGTGAGAATTTAGTAATTGGTGATGTCTAGAAAAGTTTTACAGCAGTGAGAACTGTTACGGATATTGTGGTATCGGTGTATCCCTTCTGGCACCACCACACACCCCGAAACTTTTTCTGGTCACTAGTTACTGGATCGCTTAACTGGTAAGCTCAAGCTTAATCTGAAAGAAAGATTAGGAGCTGTCTAATCTAGGAGAGAATTTCAGAAACTTTTTAACCTAATAAATCTCTGTGCAACTAAATTAAAAGCTACTAAACCTTCTTTAACCTCAAGATTAAAGAGCCAATCCATTGTGTGGTATTGATTGTGGTCATCTTGGTCTAGCCCTTCTTCTTCTCTTTTAGGATTTCGTTTAGGAGTCGAGTCTAATTAGTTGTGGATAATGTATGCATGGTAGAAGATCATTAAGGGGTAAGTTAACACCATTTAACCCAGAGGTTGGAAAAAATTATCATCATATCCGACGAATTATTGATCAACCACCAATCTCTACAATGGGTGATCATATTAGAACCCTGAATGAATTATTCGCTCCTGCATCCGCTAGTCCACCTACATGTATAGTGTTGTCAATAAATAACGTAGCCCAATTTGAAATTCGGGCTACGACAATAAATATGCTACCCAAATTCCATGGGTTTGAAAGTGAACAACCCTACATTCATCTAAATAAATTCATGACAATTTGTCAAACTTTCAAAAATCAAAATTTAGATGAAAAAAGTGTAAAATTGAGATTGTTCCCAATGACCTTAGAGGATCGAGTCGCGGCATGGCTATATTCTCTGGCCCCAAATTCCATCACAACATGGGAACAACTATCTAGAAAGTTCATAGCAAAATTTTACCCCATGATTAAAATAGAAAAAATTAAGGATGCCATAAGAACTTTCAGAGAAAAATCTGAAGAGAAATTCTTCCAAACTTAGGAATGATTCCATGACTTGTTGGTCAAATGCCCACACCATGGGCTTGATAAGGCTGATCTGGTCCACTTCTTTTATAAAAGACTACTTCCGACACATAGAAACATGATCGAGTCCATGCACAAGGGTAGGTTCATGAACCAAACTCCGGATCAAGCCTATGAATTTCTTGTTGACTTAGCCGAGAACACCCAAAATTGGAGTAGCTATGGTGAGGAAGTAAACAGAGATGAGTTCGGGTCTAAAAAATCAGGTAATTATGAAATGAAAGCAGATCCAGATCTCAAAAATGTCATGTCCAATCTGGTGACTGGAATGAACAACTTAAGTAAAAAGTTTGATGCTTTCACTATTTTCACTAGCTCGAGTTCATATAAAGAGTTAAATCCCATCATGAAAGTGGAACACGAGCCTCATAGTTTGTGTATCTTGTGTAACAGTCCTGAGCATCTAGTGGAGTGCTGCCCTAATCTGCCCACCATAAAGGCCGAGCAAGCAAATGCTCTAAATTCATATAGTGCATTCAAGAAGCCCACTCCCAATTCATTCAGTCCAGTCTACCATCCTGATAATAGGTTCCACCCAAATTTCTCATACAAGCAAAATGACCCTATTCAGCATCAAGGTGGTCCACCAGGTTTTCAGAGGAACTTCTCCAGGATAGGTCCATCACAAATGAACCAACCTTTGGTTCCATCTGTACCTCCTTACAATACCCCTATCCCACAACAATCTTCACCATAGAAACCATGATGGTTAATATGATGAAACAACAACAAGATTTTATCCAACAACAACAACAAAACCAACATGACCCAAACCCAAAATAACCAATTCCATGCGCAAGCAATTGCAAAACTTGAAGTTAGTCTGAGCCAAATAGCAAACTCTCTAGGGGATAGGAAGAAAGGTGAACTACCTAGTCAACCAGTGCCTAACCCTAGTAGACAACAAGGTCAGAGAGGTCAGTATCAAATCGATTCTAATGAAAATCCGACTCATGAAGTCCAGGCAATTACCACTTTAAGGTCTGGCAAGTAAGTGGACAATAAAGTCCAACTTTCTGAACACGTAAAAGAAAATAAACATGAACCCAATAAGAACCCTATTCAAAAGAGGGGTCAAGAACAGGACAAACCAGAAAAAAAGGAAGAACCCATAGAAACATACAAACCTAAAGTTCCCTTTTTCAGTAGACTTCAGGACTCCAAGAAACAATCTAACTTTGATGAAATAATGAAAGTCTTTAAAAATGTTCAAATAAATATACCTTTCCTCGATACCATACGATAAATTTTCTCCTATACAAAATTCTTGAAAGACCTCACCACAGTCAAAAGAAAAACCAGCATTCCTAGGCAAGCTGTCATGGTTGCATAGGCTTCATCTCTCATTCAACAACAGATTGCCCCAAAATACAAAGATCCTGGTTGCCCTACCATTGAAATAAAAATAGGAGAAACGATCATCCAGAGAGCTCTATTAGACTTAGGAGCAAGTGTAAACCTGTTACCCTATTCTGTCTACACCGAACTAGGTTTGGGAGAATTAAAGCCCACAAACATTACTTTGTCATTAGCAGATAGAACTGTGAAGTATCCTAAGGGAATTGTAGAGGATGTAATTGTAAAGGTAAATGAGTTTTACTACCCTGTGGATTTTGTAGTCCTAGAAACTGAACCAGTGAAAAATCCAGGTAGTCATCCCGATAATCCTAGGCAGACCATTTTTGGCCACATTAAATGCTGTGATAAGTTGCCGAAATGGGATAATGATCTTAGCATTTGGAAACTTGACTGTCCAGCTCAATGTCTTTCAAAGTAGTAATCAACCATCTGAGATGGATGATTTAGAAGAAATTCACATAATTGAGAATATAATCAGCAAGTCCTTCGAGGAATCAAGTTATTCTGATCCACTAGAAAGATGTTTGGCCCAATTCAGTCAAGATTGTGTGGAAGGAGAGTCGAATCAGGAGGTTAATGTATTGTTAGATTCCATTCCTGTAATAGATACTAGCAAATGGGCTACTAAATTTGAATCGTTACCTATACCTGAATCCCAGCTAGTACCTTCAAGTGTCAAACCTCCCCAGCTTGAACTTAAAGATCTGCTTGAAAACTTAAAATATGCATTTCTCGGGGACAACAACACCTTACCTGTTATTATTGCATCAAATTTAACTGAAGAACAGGAAGAGAAGTTGTTAAATATCCTTCAGAAAAATCAAAAAGCGATCGGCTGGTCTATAGCTGATATCAAGGGGATTAGCCCTTCTGTGGTCCAACATAAAATTTATCTAGAAGAGGATGCAAAAACCTCTAGAGAACCACAAAGGTGACTTAACCCAGTCACGAAGGATGTGGTTCTAGCTGAAATCATTAAACTCTTAGATGCAGGAATTATATATCCTATTTCTGATAGCCAGTGGGTGAGCCCAGTTCAAGTCGTACCAAAGAAATCTGGAATTACTATGATTAAGAATGACCACAATGAGTTAGTCCCAACTCGAATCAAACTGGATGGCGAGTGTGCATCGACTACAGAAAGCTGAACACCATGACTAGGAAAGACCACTTCCCACTACCCTTCATTGACCAAATGTTAGAACGTCTAGCTGGCCACTCTCATTATTGTTTTTCTTGATGGTTATTCTGGATATAACCAAGTTCCAATTGCACGTGAGGATCAAGAGAAAACCACATTCACCTATCCTTATGGCACTTTTTGTGGAGTGATTGATCATAACCCTATTTGATTTTGATGAGCTCAAAGCATCTGAGTATATCTCTTGTTTACTAATGAATTCAATTGAGTGTTTCAGTGAAAATCTTGTCTAAAGTGTTTCTAGACTTGGTTCATAATATTTTGGATAAGTTAAGAAGTCAGTTTGAACCAAAGTCTGAGACTCGAGTCGACTCCAGAGTATTACGAGTCGACTCCAAGCGTATCAGAATCACTGGCACGGGCTCGAGTCGACTCCGGATCATTACGAGTCGACTCCGACTGAGAACAGACAGACAAGCAGAAAGCATCAACTCAAAACCTGTCAGCGAGTCGACTCCTGAAGTGCACGAGTCGACTCCGATGTTTACCGAGTCGACTCCGGAGTAGTATGAGTCGACTCCAAGGAGTTACAGACAGAAAAGTCAGAGAGCGAATTTCGACCCTGAGATTCGAGTCGACTCCTGTGGAACGCGAGTCGACTCCGATGGTTGGCAGGTCGACTCCAAAGAAAGCGAGAGTCGACTCTCAGTGGTACACAAGGCAAAAGTCAGAGAGGAGTTTTCGGATTCTGAGATTCGAGTCGACTCCCGCAATACGCGAGTCGACTCCGAGACAGCGCGACCCCAAAAAGACAGAAGACCGATTTACTGTCTCTGAGAGCCGAGTCGACTCTCAGACAGCTCGAGTCGACTCCAAGGCAGCGCTACACCAAAAAGGCAGAAGGCTATGTTTCGGAAACTGAGAGCCGAGTCGACTCCGGGGAAGTTCGAGTCGACTCCAAGACTGGACGAGCCAAAAGACAGAAGATCGGGAGTTCAGGCTCTGAGCGCCGAGTCGACTCCCATGATTGTCGAGTCGACTCGACTGGGCCAAGTTGAAAATTAGCTCCATGGATTTCATGAGATGAGCCGACTCCGAAAATGCCAAGTCAGCTCCAGAAGTTGGCGAGTCGACTCCGGGTCAAGTCAAGTCGACTCCCAGTCAAAGAGGCCACTTTAATTCAAACCCGGAACAGTTGCCGAGTCGACTCCAGAAAAGCATGAGTCGACTCCTGCTACAGCCGAGTCGACTCCTGATCGCGCGAGTCGACTCCGACCCCCAATGGACATATTGTCAGGTTGTGCAGAGTGTGCAGAATGGGCAGAAAAAGGTGTCTAATCGGCTAGTTTCCGTGGGGGATGGCTTAAATAGCCACAGAGGACTGTAGCAAGGCAGAGACGCACCATTCCATTCAAAGTAATCAAGCATTCATTCTCTGCAAGTGGGATTTTCAACGAAAAGAGGGAAAAGCGCCCATAACTGTTGTCGGCGCCCTGCACCGGAACCCACTCACACCAGCGCCGCCACCGACGTCGGACAAGCAAGAGAGATACAAACCGGATAAGCACTCTCTCGCTCCCTCGACTTCGGACTCAAGGATCACCTCTTCGCTCCGCCTACGAAGGGCAAAAGATTACCCCGTGGTATCAGTAGGGTAAAACACTTGAGCACCGCAACGGATTATCAAAGATCAAAGGAAGAAGAAGGAAGAAAATAGCAAAGCAAACACAAAAATGTAACGAGGTTCGGCTACAAATAGCCTACGTCCTCCACCGCTCCAAATCTCAATAAGGATGAACTGATTACAGAGATAGCACACACCCGAACGATCACAAGCGATCGATCTACAAGAGATTCACACAGAATTCCCTTTGCACAAGAAGTAGGATCCCAATCCTCTTCTTCTCTAGAACCCTAGCCTCACAAACAAGAGTCTCTCTCAAATATACGGCCAATAACCTTACCCTAGGGCTCTCATGAGTCCTATATATAGTCTCAAGACCTTCAGATGATCATAGCCGTCGAAACGCCACCAAAAACACCAAAAGAAAATCGTCCGTACGATTTTTCGCGAGCCCGAGTCGACTCGGCTGAAGTCCGAGTCGACTCTGGCACGTCTGAACAACTTCCAGTTTAACTGGCACGATCTCGAGTCGACTCCACTGTATCTCGAGTCGACTCGACGATGCTCCGAGTCGACTCGACTGTAGTTCGAGTCGACTCTGACAGTCCAGACAGAAACATGGTTTTTGCGGCTTTCTCCTCTCGGATCGACTCGACAGACCTCGAGTCGACTCGACTGTTCCCGAGTCGACTCGACTGAAGCTCGAGTCGACTCCGACAGTCCGCCAGACAGAAAACTATGCAGAATTGATTTTCCTTCAATTCTCTTCATCACCAAAGGTCTCCACATACCCCAACAATAATTCCATCCAACTACCTCTTCCCAAACATTGAAAGAGATCTCCTCCTGCATTCAAGTTGACCAGACATTCAAGAGGAGGACCCGAAGTTCAAGAAGCCCTACTCTACTCCAACTCAAACGTGTTTGAGGGCTCTTAACTTTTCTCTAGTTTATATTGTTATTTATCTGCTTTTGAGAAGCTCTATTTTTCTGTTGTTGTCATTATTTCCATCTTGTCTTTGCTTGGTTCAATCGGGGATTGAATCAAGGGTGTAGAGGTTGGTTGGTGAGCCGAGTGTAAAACCAACGTGTAAGGGTTCGATTGTGATCCCGGAAAAAATAATCGGGGGGTTCTAGTCGGTGAGCCAGGGAAAACCGACCGAGTTCGTTGTGAGCTCGTAAAACAAACAAGTTTGGTTGTGAGCTTGTAAAACAACCGGCTGTAAATCCAAGGGATTATAGTGAATTCCCAAGTGAGACTTGGGGAGTGGACGTAGGAGCAAGGGTTAGCTCCGAACCACTATAAAAGCCTTGTGTTTGTGATTGTTTGTCTGCTTTCTTTTACTCTCATTTCATTCACAGCACATAGCAATTAATTAATCATCTTGGTAAAGCATTAATTAGTCATCCACAATATTTTAATTGCCAAAATTATTTTAAAACCCAATTCACCCCTCCTCTTGGTTGTCTATCTGGGCAACAAGTGTATCAGAGCCTAAACTCGTTCTACCCTAAAGAGAAAAGATCAAAAATGACAACCCCATTTGGATCTTCCCACATTGAGGTTAGTCCACCCCAAAGACCCCCATTCTTTAATGGATCCGACTACTCATATTGGAAGGCTAGGATGAGAATATTCATCCAAGCCCAAGACTATGAGATGTGGACCATTGTAAGTAAATGGACCATACATCCCATCCATCTATGTAGAGGGTGTCACTGTACCTAAACTAGAAAAGGATTGGGAATGAACATGACATGAGAAAGGCACAACTCAATTCTAAAGCAATGAATGTGCTTTACTGTGGCATTAGATAGGAATGAATTCAATAGAGTCTCTACTTGCAATTCTGCAAAAGAGATTTGGGACAGACTTGAAGTGACCCATGAGGGGCACGAATCAAGTCAAAGAATCCAAAATAAATATATTAGTTCATAATGGTATGAAAGACTAGCAAATTCCTATTAGAACATGAGTTCTCTAGGGGTAATGTAGATACAACACTATTTCTGAAAAAGCAAAACAAAGATATGTTATTAGTGCAGATTTACGTTGATGATATTATTTTCGGTGCTACTAACAATCGCCTCTGCGAAGAATTTGCTGATTTGATGCAGAGTGAATTTGAGATGAGCATGATGGGAGAGCTGAACTACTTCCTCGGCTTCAAATCAAACAGTTCTGAAGGAGGCATCTTCATCAATCAAGCCAAATATATCAAGGAGATGCTTAAAAAGTTTGATATGGAGGGGAACAAGTCAATCAGCACCCCCATGAGCTCATCATGCAAATTAGACCAAGATGAATCAGGTAAATCTGTAGATCAGAAACTATATAGAGGTATGATAGGATCTTTATTGTACCTTACTGCAAGTAGACCTGATATCATATTTAGTGTTTGCATGTGTGCTAGATATCAGTCTAATCCTAAGGAATCACATCTAATTGCAGCTAAGAGAATCTTTAAATACCTAATAGGAACTAAGAATATAGGTTTATGGTATTCTAAAGAATCTAGCCTAAAATTAATAGGATACACAGATTCAGACTTTGCTGGATGTAAACTTGATAGAAAAGTACCAGCGGGTCTTGTCAATTTCTAGGAGAAAACTTAATCTCATAGTTTAGCAAGAAACAAAACTCGGTTGCATTATCTACTGCTGAAGCTGAATATGTTGCAGCCGGGAGTTGTTGTGCTCAAAATCTTATGGATCAAACAACAATTAGAAGATTATGGCATTAAACAAGATAAAATATCCATTAATTGTGATAATACAAGTGCCATTAAATCTAACTAAGAATCCAATTCAGCATTCAAGAACTAAACATATTGAGATAAGACATCACTTCATAAGAGTCATGTACTGAATGGTGATGTGACACTACAATTTATTTGTACTGATGATCAATTAGCTGACATTTTTACAAAACCCCTAAGTGAAGAGAGATTTAGTGTGCTTAGGAGGGATTAGGAGTGATTGATCCATCCTAGTGGTATTTTTCACTAGATTCATTTGATTTTGATGATTAGATTGTGATTAATATAGAGTTTCGTTTCAATGATCATCAAATCAGATCATAATTTAGTGATTTTCCCTCATTCGGCACGAACATAGCATGATTTTTAGGTGCGTGCCAGAGTTCAAGACGACTCGAGTAAGTTTCAGAGTCGGCTCGTAAGGGGGAGTCGACTCGCATACAGACGGGAGTCGACTCGAGGTTAACAGGCACATAAGGAGAGTCGACTCGCGCCTATTTTGGAGTCGACTCGAGGTCGAGTCGACTCGCGACTCAGAGGAGTCGACTCGCAGTCGGAATCCGACTTTTTTAACCCTAACTCCATCGTTTAGAAAACACTTATTTTCACCGCCGCCACTGTTCAAAACCCTAGAGCCGACTCCTAGAACGTCTCCGGCCGCCCCTAGGTCCTTTCCCGTTGATCCTTCATCGTCCATTAGGATTTCATACCATTATAGGTCAACCATGCCTCGCAAAGCCACTGTCCCAAGCCGGAAGAGGCCCCATTCCGCGACCGGTGCCGAGCGGCGTTCCAAGGCTCGGAACGACCCCGTGAGGCCACAACCTCCGGCTCGTTCCCCGCCGAGGGCCGTTCCCTCGAGGCCGTGTGCCGGGAAGGCGGTCTCCACCGGGAGATACGTCGATTTCGACTATCTCTCCCGGGAGGGCTTCACTATAGGAGATAGATTTAGGGCCCAGAGTTTAGAGTACTTTTGTTCCCTAGACCTCCCCACATACCCTGGCCTAATTAGAGAGTTCTATGGTACTGTCCATAGGGGAATGGGGGAATAGAGGGAACCGTAGCCGTGTCCCATTGTTTATTTCCGAGGATTTCATAGCCCAAATCCTCCACCTTCCAAAGTTAGGGGTGGCTCCCACACACCCCGAAGATAGGACTGAGGCCCTTACGGCCATTCTAGGGCATCCACCCCAGTCTCCTTCAGATGAGGTGTCCGCCAGCTCACTTTCAGTTCAGATGCGGCTCCTCTTGAGCATCATTTCTCGGTCTTTGTTCCCAAAGACCGGACGGTTTGATTTTGTGTCTGAGAGGGACCTAGCCCTCATGTACTACATTCTTCAGGATACCCCCATAAACTTTCCCAAGATGATATATAGATACCTATGTGAGCCACTAGATAGACCTAGGCTCACCCTCCCCTATGGCATGATGTTCACCCTTATCTTTAGGGAGGCCGAGATCCCTATTCCTGAGGGGGAACCTCTCGCGCATTGCGATGGACAGATCGCATGCGTCCGGAGACCCTACACAGGATGGGGTTTCGGAAGGTAGAGGAGACCTGGGTTAGGAAGTCTTCCACCTCCACACATACCACCAGACATTCCCCTAGTCCTGAGCCAGACTCAGATTATCCTGACTTTCCCTCCACTTCTGCTCCTACCACCTCAGCCGGACCCTCCTCCTCAGCTCCTCAGCCCATGGAGGTCCGGATCGCTCCTGAGCAGCTCCGGGAGTTGCGGCAGGAGATTGTCCGAGATCTGCGAGATGATCTACTTCGGGAGCTCCGGGGTTCAGTGCCTGCTCCCACTCCTGCACCTTCGTCAGCGTTGGTCCCTTCCTTGACAGCCGTGACTGAGACGACGGCCCATGTGCGGGAAGAGATTTACAACGTCCGGAGCCTGATCCAGGCTCAATTCTCCAGTATGAGTGAGGTCACGGGCATCACTCGGAAGATGCGCGATGACATCCGGAAGGACATGAGCACCACTACTCAGGGGGCCGAGCGCTTGGCGAATGTGCTCATCGACAAGCTGGACACACTTCAGAAGTCGGTGACCGAGCTCGATACGACACATAGCAGGGCCACCTCGGCCATTATCCGACACCTCGAGCACGTCACCAATGCAGTCACACTACTTGCAGAGCGCATGCCCCGGGGACCCGCATCCTCCTCGAGGAAGCCTTAGATCATTTTGTGTTATTTTGACATGTACTTTTTTTGCTTTACTTATTGTATTCTAAAATGTATTTACATACACATCAATACAATGAGTAGACATATTCTCTTCAATTGTGTGCAATTTGATCTCTAAGTGATTGTTTGTTCTGCTTACCTTCTTTTTGATATGATGACAAAAAGGGGGAGAAATATTTAGTAGTTATGTAAATGGAATCAACATAAAAGAACTCAAAATGAGAATCAAAAATTAAAACATAATTTGTTCTTAGTGGATTTGGTACCTCGAGGCTCATTATCTCTCTGTTGGGGCTCCTAATGGAGTAATCTCCAGAATCTATTCAAGGGATATTCGGAGATTAGTTGAATCCAACTCAAGAACAAATTGTCAGATTTTCCCTCTAAAAACCAAAAATTTCAGTTCAAAAACTTCAATGCATTAAAGGAAATTCAGAGAATCAAAACAAAGTTGAATGCATATGTTGAGGGGGAGAATCTGAATTTTTAAGAAAGCTAAATCATTAAATATATATAAGCCAAACAATTGATTGCATGATATGAAGGCTTATATAATTCCAAATGAAAGGGGGAGCTTTAACTCCAAAATTTATTGTTTCACACCTTTTAAGATTGGATAAATCAAATAACCAGACACTTGAATTCATTTATGGATTTTATTTTCTTGTTTATTGAGCAATTCACTTTACATATACTCAATGTTTTGTCATCATCAAAAAGGGGGAGATTGTGGAGTGATTGATCATAACCCTATTTGATTTTGATGAGCTCAAAGCATCTGAGTATATCTCTTGTTTACTAATGAATTCAATTGAGTGTTTCAGTGAAAATCTTGTCTAAAGTGTTTCTAGACTTGGTTCATAATATTTTGGATAAGTTAAGAAGTCAGTTTGAACCAAAGTCTGAGACTCGAGTCGACTCCAGAGTATTACGAGTCGACTCCAAGCATATCAGAATCACTGGCACGGGCTCGAGTCGACTCCGGATCATTACGAGTCGACTCCGACTGAGAACAGACAGACAAGCAGAAAGCATCAACTCAAAACCTGTCAGCGAGTCGACTCCTGAAGTGCGCGAGTCGACTCCGATGTTTACCGAGTCGACTCCGGAGTAGTATGAGTCGACTCCAAGGAGTTACAGACAGAAAAGTCAGAGAGCGAATTTCGACCCTGAGATTCGAGTCGACTCCTGTGGAACGCGAGCCGACTCCGATGGTTGGCAGGTCGACTCCAAAGAAAGCGAGAGTCGACTCTCAGTGGTACACAAGGCAAAAGTTAGAGAGGAGTTTTCGGACTCTGAGATTCGAGTCGACTCCCGCAATACGCGAGTCGACTCCGAGACAGCGCGACCCCAAAAAGACAGAAGACCGATTTACTGTCTCTGAGAGCCGAGTCGACTCCCAGACAGCTCGAGTCGACTCCAAGGCAGCGCTACACCAAAAAGGCAGAAGGCTATGTTTCGGGAAACTAAGAGCCGAGTCGACTCCGGGGAAGTTCGAGTCGACTCCAAGACTGGACGAGCCAAAAGACAGAAGATCGGAAGTTCGGGCTCTGAGCGCCGAGTCGACTCCCAGGATTGTCGAGTCGACTCGACTGGGCCAAGTTGAAAATTAGCTCCATGGATTTCATGAGATGAGCCGACTCCGAAAATGCCAAGTCAGCTCCAGAAGTTGGCGAGTCGACTCCGGGTCAAGTCGAGTCGACTCCCAGTCAAAGAGGCCACTTTAATTCAAACCCGGAACAGTTGCCGAGTCGACTCCAGAAAAGCATGAGTCGACTCCTGCTACAGCCGAGTCGACTCCTGATCGCGCGAGTCGACTCCGACCCCCAACGGACATATTGTCAGGTTGTGCAGAGTGTGCAGAACGGGCAGAAAAAGGTGTCTAACGGCTAGTTTCCGTGGGGGATGGCTTAAATAGCCATAGAGGACTGTAGCAAGGCAGAGACGCACCATTCCATTCAAAGTAATCAAGCATTCATTCTCTGCAAGTGGTTTTTCAACGAAAAGAGGGAAGAGCACCATAACTCCATCCAACTACCTCTTCCCAAATATTGAAAGAGATCTCCTCCTGCATTCAAGTCGACCAGACATTCAAGAGGAGACCCGAAGTTCAAGAAGCCCTACTCTACTCCAACTCAAACGTGTTTGAGGGCTCTTAACTTCTCTCTAGTTTATATTGTTATTTATCTGCTTTTGAGAAGCTCTGTTTTTCTGTTTGTTGTCATTATTTCCATCTTGTCTTTGCTTGGTTCAATCGGGGGATTGAATCAAGGGTGTAGAGGTTGGTTGGTGAGCCGAGTGTAAAACCAACGTGTAAGGGTTCGATTGTGATTCCGAGAAAACAATCGGGGTGGTTCTAGTCGGTGAGCCAGGAAAACCGACCGAGTTCGTTGTGAGCTCGTAAAACAACAAGTTTGGTTGTGAGCTTGTAAAACAACCGGCTGTAATCCAAGGAGTTATAGTGAATTCCCAAGTGAGACTTGGAGAGTGGACGTAGGAGCAAGGGTTAGCTCCGAACCACTATAAAAGCCTTGTGTTTGTGATTGTTTGTCTCTTTCTTTTACTCTCATTTCATTCACAGCACATAGCAATTAATTAATCATCTTGGTAAAGCATTAATTAGTCATCCACAACGTTTTAATTGCAAAATTATTTTAAAACCCAATTCACCCCTCCTCTTGGGTTGTCTATCTGGGCAACACTTTTGTCTATCGTCGCATACCTTTTGGGTTATGCAATGCACCGGCTACATTCCAACGGTGTATGATGAGCATTTTCTCCAACATGGTGGAGAAATTTTTAGAAGTTTTTATGGATGACTTTTCTGTATTCGGATCTAATTTTAATGAATGTCTACATCACTTGAGCCTTGTTGTTAGAACGATGTAAAGAAAAAAATTTAGTTCTTAACTGGGAAAAATATCATTTTATGGTCCAATCAGGTATTGTTTTGGGACACATTGTGTCACAAAGAGGAATTGAGGTGGATAAAGCCAAAGTAGAATTAATTGCTAAGTTACCACCTCCCAAAACTGTTAGAAAAGTCAGATCCTTTTTAGGGCATGCGGATTTTTACCGCCGCTTTATCAAGAATTTCAGTAAATTATCGAAACCCTTATGCGATCTATTGGCGAAAGATTCTATTTTTAATTTTTTGCCAATTTCTATAACTGCTTTCGAAAGACTAAAGTCTGAACTAACCTCAGCACCCATCATAAGGTCCCCTGATTGGAATCTACCATTTGAAATCATGTATGATGCATCTGATTATGCAATAGGTGCCGTCCTAGGTCAGCGAGTGGGAAAGCTTCCCCATGTGATTCATTATGCGAGCAAAACTCTGAATGACGCCCAACTCAACTATTCTACCACTGAAAAAGAGTTGTTGGCTGTTGTCTTTGCTCTTGACAAATTTCGTCCCTATCTGATAGGATCCAAGGTCCTTATTTATTCTGATCATGCCGCCCTTAAGTACCTTCTCACAAAGAAGGATGCCAAGGCAAGACTCATTCGTTGGATCCTATTGCTTCAGAAATTTGATCTTGAAATACGAGATAAAAAGAAACTGAAAATGTTGTAGCTGACCATTTGTCCAGATTAATTGTTGAATAATCTGGAGAATCCATGCCTGTGTCCGAGACCTTCCCTGATGAACAATTAATGATGATTTTTCATACCAATATTCCATGGTATGCTGATGTAGTCAATTATCTAGTTATTGAATGATAAGTGCTAAATAATGTACAAATTTATCTATTTTACATAGCACTTATTATTATTGTTATGCACATATTTTAAATATTAACAGAAGAAAATGTGTTTCCCCTCTCATTTCATTTTAATAAATTATTAGAGGTAATTCAAGTTTGGTTTAATTTTCTATATTGATTTAGTCTAATGTGTGTGCAGGTCGAGTCACCCCATTCACAAACTAGTCCCAATCTGTTTCATGTGTGGACTACTTTCTCCCACATGTGCATGAAGCTATTCATTCCTTTGTCCATGTCATATTACCCCGTGTGCATCAAGCTTCCCAACCTAGCAAAATAGAGGCCTCTCCCATTTTCTCCACGTGTCCAAACTTCCTTTATTTTAGATTCAAAGCCCTTCCAACCTACCCGAATGGACCCAACCACTTTTCTAAAAAGGAAGAAGAAATATAAATAATAAAAGATTCACATATCCTACTCATTCCCATATTCATCTTCCATGTCAATTTCTTTTATCTTCTCCTCCCCTGTTTCAGAACAAGCCGAATGACCACCGCATGCATGACCCGATCTTCCATTCCTTCCTTCCTAGATTTCCTCCAAGCATCCAAGCCATCCAAGATATCCTCCACATTCTCCCAACGTATCCCCTGCTCCACGGATTCCTCCCATCCGCGATGCAATCTCCCCCGCTTCCGCCCAACTTCCAGCCATCCCGGGCTCACATATCATCTCCCAAATCCTCTCTTTCCATTCTCCTTCCCAGCACTGAAACAGGGGAGATCTTCTTCCCAAAGCAGCCAGCTGGTACTTCTTTCCTTCCCAGCACACCGAAGCAAATCATCCCGGATTCCTCCCATTCAACCGCACCAGAGCATCCCGTGATCACCCTCGTCCTCCCAGATTTCTTTCTCCGGATTTGATCTCCTCCCGCGATGCAATCTTCCCAGCATCCAGGATCTCAACCGCATTCAACCCAGCTTCTTCCAATCCATTTGCAGCCACAGCCATTTCGGGATACGATCACAGCTCCTTCCATTTTCAGGGATCCCAGCACCCAATGCGCCCAGCCGTGTCCGAGATCTCCTCTGCGTGCCAGCCTCTGCAAGGCATACCTACCACGTCCAGCTCCTTCCCCTTTGATTCCGACGCCAAACAGGGGAAAGAGGGATTTGATACGGGGTGCTCTTGAAGATATAAAAGGAGCTCGGTGGAGGAAAAATAGGGGAGACCTGTTTCGGAAGAGAAGAAGAGAGCCGAACCACAGAGAAAAGAAATAAAAAAAAAAGAGAGGGGGGGGAAGAGAATATTTTGTGATATTTTGGAAATGATGGGAGGTGAAGGCTTTCATTTGAAGATGGGAGGTCGTTCGGAAGCCATGCTCGGCTAAACGTCTAGTCTAGGGCTGGATAAAGCCCTAGCAATGTTACAGGGCATTATTTTCTTATTTTCTTTATTATTTTGGAGCTTGGTTTAAATTCTTATTATCAATGAAAAATCCTTTATGATGTTTAAACTTTGAGCATGCTATTTATTATTCATGTTTGCTAAAGTAGTCTAAGATGATCCATGCCTAGGAAGATGAGGTGTACTGCACCCTAGATTAGCATAATTAGGTAGACACTTCTTGCTATACCGAAGATGGATTTTCTTAAAACTCTTTATGCTTTTATTTTAAAAGGCTTGTAACCAATATTGCATGCCTCTCCAAAAGATAAAAAAATAAAGAATACAAACCCTGATGTAATGCTATGTGGTGGACTCCAAACCCTAGATCCATTTATTCTGATAAATTCTAATTCGCACTCATAGTTTAATTTAGTTAAATCAAGTTAGCAAATTCTTCTTCTTGATTTATTTTTTAAAAAAAGAAAAATAACTTATTCTTCAATCCCTGTGGACCGACATCCGTAATCACTATCCTACAGGATACGTGCTATTGCGTGGTTTATTTTTGAAATTGAATTAACCGATCAATTTTTTGGCGCCGTTGCCAGGTATTGCTTGCATAGTTATTTTTTCTATCATTAAAAAAAATTAATTAATTAAAAAAATTTTCAAATATATATATATATATATAATTATTCTCTATTATTGTTACTTTTCTTATCTCCTTTTTCTCTTCTACTAATTTTTTTTAATTTTTCTTTTGGTCTTATTTGATCAGGAATCGAAGAGGAGATCTGGGCTATCAAAAAGGAATGCTTTGGAGGTTTGCTAAAAAAAATTTAAATTGCTGGAGAAATTTCCTTTGGTAACCTCTAAACCTTTCTTATTTAAATTAATTATTAGCTTGAAATTTTGTGGTGATTATTTGCTTTTAACTTTAGCAGAAGTGTGAATGTATGCCTGATACACATATACCAACTAATCTGCACTTAGTAAGGGCAATCACCCCAACAAGATAAGAGCCGGATTTCATCACCGGACTCTTGCCCAACTTAGGTGAACTCAATCTCACATAGTGTCACTTTAATTAAAATTAATTAGACATTGGCTCCTAGGGACATTCGAGCTCAATAGGACGAAGATCACCGAAAGTTGCACCAATTTCGCTCTGTGGCTTAGTTGATGTCTAGGCAAGCTTTGTCCCTATAAGGGAGACAGTTCATCTGTTCGAGGCAAGTGGGTTTTAAGTGGGACCTTTGCGAACGCATCGTGACCCCTCCACTTACCTGGGAGCTTACCTGGTCAACTCGATTCATTAGACCGGATTGGAGGCTTAGGTGATCTCTTCAAACCAGTTAGGAGCTGTCTAGTGATTTTAGGACAAATACAAGGATTGATGTGTTTATCTTTTATTGCATGCTTGACTGATCAAGTACTAGTGTATGCAAGGGAGTCGTTCTAGAGTACGTGACCTATTACCTTTTGACCCTGAAATAGAACGGACCCTTAGGAATATTCAAGCTGAGATCAGAACATTAGAATCATCCCCACCTCCTGAGATGGCTGAAGAACAACCCAAACTCCTGAGGGAGTACTTTACTCCCACCATTTACACTTCCCCATCTTGTATTCGATTACCTGAAGTAGCAGCTGTACAATACGAAATAAAGTCTAGTGTGATCCAAATGCTCCCATCTTTCTATGGGCTCACCAACGAAGAACCATATAAACACCTAGATGAATTCCTTGAGATTTGCACCACAGTCAAGATTCAGAACTTCACTGATGATGCTCTGAAACTTAGATTATTCCCTTTCTCCCTTAAAGATAGAGCCAAACAATGGCTGAATTTTTTAGAAGCTAACTCGATTCGTTCTTGGGATCAAATGCAACAAGAATTTCTTAAAAAATACTTTTCCATAGGAAGAACGAACCAGTTTAGACGTGCCATTACAAGCTTCTCCCAAACTGAGGGAGAAGAATTTCATGAAACTTGTGAGAGATTTAGGGACCTAATCCGTAAATGCCCTCATCATCAAATACCTAAGTGGCAACTAGTGCAATGTTTTTATGACGGATTGACTGAACGAAACCGTCAGATGATCGATGCTGCATGCGGGGGGACTTTCATGCTTCAAAATGAGCATGAAGCTTGGCAATTATTTTAAAATCTTAATGAAAACTCCCTCCACCATGCTTCTTGTTCTCGTCAAGCACCCTCGAGTTCTCAAAGAAAAGGGACCATTTGTGAAATAAGTCATTCCATGGACCTGTCTAGCAAGGTAGATGCATTGTCCCATAAGATTGATCAATTGATGATAGGAGGACATATCGTTAGCTCTTCCCAAGCACAAGTGTGTGCTATCTGTTCTAGCCCATCGCACCCTATTCATGAGTGCCCCTCAGCACCCCAATATCCCGAACTCGTGCAAGAACACATCAATGCTGCCCAAACACAGCCCAGACCAGGTAATGACCCATTTTCCAATACATATAACCCGGGATGGCGGAATCATCCAAATTTTTCTTGGAGGCAGCAAGCTTCGAATAATACCCAACCCTACTCCCAAAATTTTCAAAACCCTCAGAATTTTTATCTCTACCGTCCCTCAACTCAATTTCAACACCGTCCTCCTCCAACCCAAAAAAATACAGCCTTTGAGGAGAAAGTGTTGACTGCCCTTCAAGGTTTGGAGGCAAACACACAACTATTGCACTCTCACACGCAATCAATTGCTCAGCTAGAATTCCAAATGGGTCAACTAGCCAATGCATTAAACAAGCGAGAGGAAGGTAAGCTTCCAAGTCAACCAATGAGTAATCCTAGGGGACAATACGTGGCTCAAGAAACTCGACTAAATCATGAGCAAGCCAATGCTTTGACTACCCTAAGGAGTGGATGTATAATAGATAATAAGGTTGGGGAGGGTAACAATAAGGAAGGTGAAGAAGAGGAGAGGAATGTATCACATGAAAATCCAAAACCTTCTTCAGCTAGTCCACCATCTGCCACAACCCACATTCCAAAGGCTCCATTCCCTGAAGCACTTAATGCACCCTCTTCCTTTGGCAAGAAGGGAACTTCATTAGAAGAGATGTGGAGGTCTTCAAATAAGTTAAAATCAACCTTCCACTCCTTGATGCCAGCAAACAAGTTCCCTCCTATGCCAAATTTCTCAAAGACATTTGCACCCAAAAGTGAAAATCTAGAACACATGTGCCTAAAAAGGTCCTCCTAACTGAGCAGGTAAGTTCCATTCTCCAACACAACACCCCTCCAAAGTTCAAAGATCCTGGTGCTCCCACTATTTTCTGTGTCATAGGAAATAACTCCATCGACCGAGCACTCTTAGATCTAGGAGCAAGTGTGAATCTTCTACCCTATTCAGTCTATGAAAAATTTGGGTTGCGTGAATTGAAACCTACCTCGGTATCTTTATAATTGGCTGATCGATCGGTGAAGATGCCAAGGGGGATGATTGAAGATGTTCTTGTCAAGGTAGACAAATTCTATTTTTCAGTAGATTTTATCGTCCTTGATATGGAACATGTGCCCAACCTTAAAAAACAAATTCCTGTGATTCTTGATCGTCCCTTTTTAGCTACAGCCAATGCATGTATCAACTGTAGAACTGGGGCAATGGATATATCATTTGGAAACATGAAAATTAAGTTGAATGTGTTTCATGCTGCTGACCAACATGTGAGGGAAGACGAGTGTTGCCTAATTGATGAAATGGATGATCTTGTAGAGAACGCCCTTCGCTACATCTTAGCAAATGACCCCTTAGAGGCATGTTTGGCCCATTTTGACATTGACAACTTTGATATAGACAAGGCCGTAGAAGAAGTTAACATCTTACTCGACAATCAATCTCCCATGAGTTCCCTTCCTTGGAAGATCCGACCTGAACCTCTTCCCCCCATTGCTAGCGCACCACTTTGTCCTTCCATTGAAAATACGGAAGGAGAATTGATACAAACACGCACAACCATGGGTTGGCGCATGTGCATTGACTACAGAAAACTTAATTCAATGACTGGAAAGGACCATTTTCCTCTACCTTTCATAGATCAAATTTTAGAACGGTTGGTTGGTCAAGGTTTCTACTGCTTCTTAGATGGTTATTCTGGATATAATCAAGTATCTGTTTACCCGGACGATCAAGAGAAAACCACCTTTACTTGCCCATTTGGGACATTTGCATATAGGAGGATGCCTTTTGGACTATGCAATGCACCCGCAACTTTTCAACGATGCATGATGGCCATTTTTTCAGATATGGTGGAAAACTTTCTAGATGTGTTCATTGATGATTTCTCAGTCTTTGGCCTATCTTTTGACGATTGTCTGAACAATTTGACCTTAGTTCTGAAAAGATGTAAGGAGACCAACCTAGTATTAAGTTGAGAAAAGAGCCATTTCATGGTTCAAGAAGGCATAGTTTTAGGACACGTCGTGTCTAAGAGGGGCATTGAAGTAGATAAAGCCAAAGTCGATCTTATTTCCAATCTCCCTCCACCCAAAACTGTGAAATAAATCCGATCATTCCTTGGCCATGCTGGTTTCTACCGTCGCTTCATTCAGGACTTCAGTAAGATTTCCAAACCCTTGTGCAATCTTCTGGCCAAGGACACTCCCTTTGTCTTTGATAAAGCATGCGAGGAGGCATTTGAAAATCTTCGCTCGAAATTGACCACTGCACCTATCATATGGCCCCCTAATTGGACCCTTCCATTTGAATTAATGTGTGACGCATCCGACTATGCAATTGGGGCAGTTTTAGGGCAACGGCTAGATAAAGTACCTCATATCATCTACTACGCTAGTAAAGCACTCTCAGATGCACAATTGAACTACACCACCACTGAGAAAGAGTTATTAGCTGTAGTATTTGCGCTAGACAAGTTTCGATCTTACCTTTTAGGATCCAAGGTTACCGTATTCACTGATCATGCTGCCCTTCGACACCTTCTTGCAAAGAAGGACACCAAACCCCATCTGATTCGATGGATTCTTTTACTACAAGAATTTGACCTAGAAATTCGTGATAAGAAAGGAACTGCAAATGTCGTAGCAGACCACTTATCTAGGATTCTTCTTGAGCCCTCTAAGAATACCTCACCCTTACATGATGCTTTCCCAGATGAACAATTATTTGGAGTACAAGAAATAAAAACGCCATGGTTTGTAAACATAGTAAATTACCTTGCCATAGGACGAATTCCTGATGATTGGTCAACTCAAGACAAGAACCGATTCTTTTCACAAGTAAAGTTCTATTATTGGGATGATCCCGATCTATTCAAATATTGTCCCGATCAAGTAATCCGTCGATGTATCCCCGAATGCGAATTTCAAAGTATTTTTTCATTCTGCCATTCACAAGCTTGTGGGGGATATTTTGGGGGTAGAAAAACTGCAGCAAAAGTATTACAGAGTGGATTTTATTGGCCCACTCTTTTTAAAGATGCCCATAACTTTTGCCAAACTTGTGAACGGTGCCAACGGATGGGTACCATCTTTCGTAGAGATATGATGCCTCTCAATCCTATTTTAATTGTAGAAATATTTGATGTCTGGGGTATTGACTTTATGGGCCCTTTCCCACTATCCTTTGGTTTCGAATATATTCTTGTAGGGATTGATTATGTTTCAAAATGGGTAGAAGCTGTCGCCACTAAAACTAATGACCACAAGGTTGTGATTAAATTTTTACATGAAAACATCTTTTGTCGTTTTGGCACACCCCGAGCCATCATCAGTGATGGGGGATCTCATTTTTGCAACCGGTCTTTCGAGGCTTTGGCTCGCAAATATAACATCACCCACAAAGTTGCTACCCCATATCATCCCCAAACGAGTGGACAAGTCGAGGTGTCCAATAGGGAGTTAAAACACATCTTAGAAAAAACGGTACGTCCCGATAGAAAAGATTGGTCTCAAAGGATAAATGATGCACTCTGGGCCTATCGTACTGCCTACAAAACTCCTATTGGCATGTCTCCCTACCGATTAGTTTTTGGAAAAGCTTGTCACTTACCGGTAGAACTTGAACATAGAGCTTTCTGGGCTATCAAAAAGTTTAACTTAGATATGGCAGTAGCTGGTCCTCACCGAAAACTCCAACTAAGTGAACTTGAAGAATTGCGCAATGAGGCTTATGAAAATGCTAAAATTTATAAAGCAAGGAGTAAGGCTTTTCATGATAAAAATATTAACCGTAAGTCCTTCGAACCTGGTCAAAAGGTTTGGCTATTCAATTCAAAGTTGCGACTCTTCTCGGATAAACTTCGCTGTAGGTGGGATGGACCATTCGTAGTGAAAAAGGTTTTTCCTTATGGTGCAGTAGAGATCCAACACCTCAATGGTGGATATATTTTAAAAGTCAATGGTCAAAGGTTAAAACCTTATGTGGACCGTGTTACCGATGGGCAATTGATCGAATTCCTTAATTTGACGAACCCTGTTTATCAAAATAATTAAGGATGCACTGTGTCTGGCTGAAGATAATAAACTTAGCGCTTGTTGGGAGGCAACCCAACTCTCTTAGATGTCTTTTTTAACATTGAGGACAATGTTAGGTTTAGGTTTGGGGGTATTCATCTTGATTTTCATTTCTTGATTTTCATTCAAAAAAAAAAATTGTTCATAAAATAATAATAATAATAAAATTTTAAATAAAAAAAGTTTTTGTTTTTAAAAAAACCTAATTTATATACATGAATGCGAGAATGATAAATACACAAGGTATATAAAATCTAAAAAGCCCAATGACTAGTCGGAAGTAATATAAATTTAAGTTCTTTTTATTAAGTCTCTCTTAGGGAGTTGTAAGCTAATTAATACTTTGGAATTTCACTACACACTGGCCGACCCTTCTAAGGTCTAAGCTCGACATTATGTTGATAGTATAGTAGCAACCTTGGACCCTGATGAATCATACTTATCTAATCCAAAAAAAAGAAAAAAAATATCATCAATAATAATGGATTTAGTCAGGAACATCGAAAAGGGCTACCTATTGTCAAAGGTCAAGTGGGCTTGTGATGAGAACTCCAAACATAAGTCCGTAGGGGAGTCTTGATGCCTGACACCTTGTGCCAACTGGTGTGAGAGTTGTCGACTGATTGCTCGTTACACGGAGAAATCACCACAAGAGTAAAAGTGCACAATTTATATGTCTTTATTATAAAAAAAAACTTTGTATTGACCCTGAAAAAGACAATAGTGTGAAAGCCGTCGTTGTAAAAAGTCGAGTAAACTGGAATATTACAGATAAAGCCCGTGAGGTACTAAAGTAAACATCCACAACTCTCGAAATCCTGCAGATAAGATGATTTTGAATCAGTGAGCAGGTTCTTTCGACCAATCCTTGGAAACTACTGGTATTAGCAATATTTTGGAGATCCAAACCCTTAGCTTGTGAACGGTCCAGATTTCACCGAGCACTCCAGTATAAATGAGTCTTACAACTCCCTAACGGAAACTTAATGACCTCAACTTGAATTACATTTTGACCTAGGATTTGGGCTGACTTAGTAAATAAAACCGTATGTGTTTTGAAATTCTTATCATTTTTGTATCTTAAATTAGATTTTAATAATAATAAAAAAAAGAGTTTTTGAAATTTTTTACTAGTATGCATTTGGAATTTGATTTTCACTTATAGATCAATCGATAAAAAATAATAATAAAAAGAATAAAAATAATAAAAAATAATAATCATAACAATGAATGATTTATTGAAGTTTGTGGGTATGTCACTGAAAACCCTCACGAGACTATAACTCGTCCACTAGGGTAACCTAGGGGTTTAAAGCCTTGTTGCATATGGTAAATGCAATCGCGATGCCTGCGAAAGTGAGTTAGAGTTTCTTCTTTTCTAATTTTATTTTCCTCGAGGACTAGCAAAATGTAGGTTTGGGGGTATGATAAGTGCTAAATAATGTGCAAATTTATCTATTTTATATAGCACTTATTATTATTGTTATGCACATATTTTAAATATTAACAGAAGAAAATGTGTTTTCCCTCTCATTTCATTTTAATAAATTATTAGAGGTAATTCAAGTTTGGTTTCATTTTCTATATTGATTTAGTCTAATGTGTGTGTAGGTCGAGTCACCCCATTCACAAACTAGTCTCAATCTGTTTCATGTGTGGACTACTTTCTCCCACATATGCATGAAGCTATTCATTCCTTTGTCCATGTCATATTTTTCCGTGTGCATCAAGCTTCCCAACCTAGCAAAATAGAGGCCTCTCCCATTTTCTCCACGTGTCCAAACTTCCTTTATTTTAGATTCAAAGCCCTTCCAACCTACCCGAATGGACCCAACCACTTTTCTAAAAAAGGAAGAAGAAATATAAATAATAAAAAATTCACATATCCTACTCATTCCCGTATTCATCTTCCATGTCAATTTCTTTTATCTTCTCCTCCCCTGTTTCAGAACAAGCCGAATGACCACCGCATGCATGACCCGATCTTCCATTCCTTCCTTCCTAGATTTCCTCCAAGCATCCAAGCCATCCAAGATATCCTCCACATTCTCCCAACGTATCCCCTGCTCCATGGATTCCTCCCATCCGCGATGCAATCTCCCCCGCTTCCGCCCAACTTCCAGCCATCCGGGCTCACAGATCATCTCCCAAATCCTCTCTTTCCATTCTCCTTCCCAGCACTGAAACAGTGGAGATCTTCTTCCCAAGCAGCCAGCCGGTGACTTCTTTCCTTCCCAGCACACCGAAGCAAATCGTCCCGGATTCCTCCCATTCAACCGCACCAGAGCATCCCGTGATCACCCTTGTCCTCCCAGATTTCTTTCTCCAGATTTGATCTCCTCCTGCGATGCAATCTTCCCAGCATCCACGGATCTCAACCGCATTCAACCCAGCTTCTTCCATTTTTTTGCAGCCACAACCATTCCGGGATACGATCACAGCTCCTTCCATTTTCAGGGATCCCAGCACCCAATGCGCCCAGCCGTGTCCGAGATCTCCTCTGCGTGCCAGCCTCTGCAAGGCATACCTACCACGTCCAGCTCCTTCCCCTTTGATTCCGACGCCAAACAGGGGAAAGAGGGATTTGATACCGGGTGCTCTTGAAGATATAAAAGGAGCTCGGTGGAGGAAAAACAGGGGAGACCTGTTTCGGAAGAGAAGAAGAGAGCCGAACCACAGAGAAAAGAAATAAAAAAAAAAGAGAGAAGGGGGGGGAGAGAATATTTTGTGATATTTTGGGAATGATGGGAGGTGAAGGCTTTCATTTGAAGATGGGAGGTCGTCCGGAAGCCATGCTCGGCTAAACGTCTAGTCTAGGGCTGGATGAAGCCCTAGCAATGTTACAGGGCATTATTTTCTTATTTTCTTTATTATTTTGGAGCTTGGTTTAAATTCTTATTATCATGAAAAATTCTTTTATGATGTTTAAACTTTGAGCATGCTATTTATTATTCATGTTTGCTAAAGTAGTCTAAGATGATCCATGCCTAGGAAGATGAGGTGTACTGCACCCTAGATTAGCATAATTAGGTAGACAGTTCTTGCTATACCGAAGATGGATTTTCTTAAAACTCTTTATGCTTTTATTTTAAAAGGCTTGTAGCCAATATTGCATGCCTCTCCAAAAGATAAAAAAATAAAGAATACAAATCCTGATGCAATGCTATGTGGTGGACTCCAAACCCTAGATCCATTTATTCTGATAAATTCTAATTCGCACTCATAGTTTAATTTAGTTAAATCAAGTTAGCAAATTCTTCTTCTTGATTTATTTAAAAAAAAAAGAAAAATAACTTATTCTTCAATCCCTGTGGACCGACACCCATAATCACTATCCTACAGGATACGTGCTATTGCGTGGTTTATTTTTGAAATTGAAATAACCGATCACTGAACGATTGCCCGGTTCATGGACTAAACAAGAGAAATTCCGCTTCTTAGCTTGTGTAAAATGGTATTTTTGGGATGAACCATACTTGTTCAAATACTGTCCTGATCAAATCATCAGACGATGCATCCCTGAACATGATCAAAGGAATGTCCTTTTCTTTTGTCATGACCATGCTTGTGGTGGTCATTTTAGTGGGAAGAAAACTGCTGCAAAAGTTTTGCAGTGTGGATTTTATTGGCCCACACTTTTTCAAGATGTGCATGACTATTGTAAATCTTGCGATCGATGTCAACGATTAGGAAAACTTTCGAGAAAAAATGAGATGCCCCTGAACCCTATCTTAATTATAAAAATCTTCGATGTTTGGGGTATTGATTTTATGGGTCCTTTTTCTATGTCGTTTGGGCACCAGTACATTCTTATGGCAGTTGACTATATATCAAAATGGATTGAGGCTATCGCGTGTAAGACCAATGATCACAAAGTGGTGATCAAGTTCCTTAAAGAATCTATCTTTGCTCGTTTTGGTACCCCTCGTGCTATCATTAGTGATGGGGGGAAATATTTTTGTAATAAAATATTTAAAGCCCTTATGAGTAAATACAACATTAATCACAAGGTCAGTACACCATATCATCCACAAACAAGTGGATAAGTCGAAATTTCCAATTGGGAAATCAAGACCATCCTTGAAAAAACTGTTAATACATCTCGGAAGGATTGGTCTCTTAGGCTAACAGATGCACTGTGGGCATATCGGACGGCTTACAAAACACCAATTGGAATGTCTCCATATAGAACTGTCTATGGCAAGGCCTGCCATTTACTTGTCGAGTTAGAGCACAAGGCCTATTGGGTTATTAAACATTTAAATTTCGATCTTGACAAAGCGGGAGAACATAGGAAGCTTCAGCTCGATGAGCTTGAAGAAATTAGAAACGATGCTTACGAGTGTGCCAAGAAGTACAAAGATCGCATGAAGATCATGCATGATAAAATGATCATTCGTAAGGAATTTCACCCAGGACAGAAAGTTCTTTTATATGACTCTCGATTACATCTGTTCCCTGGAAAACTTAAATTCCGCTGGAATGGCCCATACATTGTGGAGAAAGTGCATCCGCATGGTGCGATAATTGTTAGGAACCCGCCCATGCCGTAGAAAAATTTCAAAAATTTCAGATGCAGCGGAAGAGGCATGCGCAGGATCAACCGTTCATCGCATGAACGTTGTTTAAAACCGTTCATAGATAGATAAGGATTAAAAACTTTTAAATAACATTAGAAGATCAGATCTTCACCTTGTGCGGGTAGATGATCACCGCAAACTGATGATCGTGGTTTTGGATGAAGGTTCGCTTGAAGCCGTTCAAGTGCCCGGCCTCTACAAGTATCCACACGAAACAAGAACCGATCAAGCTTCTTTGTCTCTCCGGGATGCTAGCTCCCTTGCAGAGACAACTTTTAATGGATGATCTCCTCTCTTTCTTTCAACTCTTGAATGTGCTTGAGAGGAGGAAGAAAAAGGATGAAGAATAGTAAAGGAACAAAACCCCTACAGCCTTCTTTCTTTTCCTTGTGTTGGAAGGAGGAAGGGAGGATGAAGAGGCCACCTTTCTTTTTCTTCCTTTGCTTACGGCTGAACCAAGGAAAGGGGAGGAGAGGGGGCCACGAATTGGAGAGGGAGAGGGCTTCAATGATGCCCTAGGTCAGCCCCCACGCCTCCTCTTAAATAGCATGTGGAGCTCCTACTTTGTAGGAGCTCCTTGATAAACTTCCAAGAGGGGCGCCGGCCCCTCTTCTTTGCCGCACCAAGCAAGGAAAAGGAGGAGGGGCGTATGCCCCTCCTTCATGGAGGATTAGGAAGGTCACTCATGGTTAGGTCCTAATCTAATTAGGCTTGGACCAAGGGTGAACCAATTTGGGTTTAATCTAGGTAAGTCCTAATCCAATTAGAACTTAATGAACCATGACTCAATTGAACCCTTCAATCCTAATCCAATTAGGAGTCTTATTGATTCATTAGATTAATAATTAATTAGGACTTAAGAAATCCTAATCCAATTAGGACTTATTTAATTTTGGTCCTAATCCAATTAGGACTCTGATAGGATTCCCAATCCTAATCCAATTAGGACTCTAGGAATCCTACTATAAGTAGGAATCCTAGTCCTACTCCAAATAGGATTTCCAGTCCTAATCCAATTAGGACTCTAGGAATCCTATTCCAAGTAAGAATCCCAGTCCTACTCCAAATAGGATTCCCAGTCCTAATCCAATTAGGACTCTAGAAATCCTATTCCAAGTAGGAATCGTATTTAAGTCCAATTAATTAATTTCCTTTGTTCCTTCTTCAACTGTTTATCAATCGAATTAATTACTTGTGATTCCTAATCACGATTCAACCATCGGATCGGTCAGTGCTTCTAATATGTGTGACCCCATAGGTTCTATTCTGACTGGTAGTGAGATATAATGTGATCTCTATCACAATACCATTGAAAACTCCTTTTCAATGGGTTGGAACGATTCTAACTCTACTCATCAGGGTTTATCGATCATCGAGATAATCCCTATGAGTCCCACCATCCACCAGTGACACCTAGCAGCATGTAGTGGCTACCCAGCAGAATAGAATGATGAACCTCTAGGTGCAGTTATCATGTGATACAGTCCTTCTATCGTGGATCCCTACAGGACGGAGGTCATGGATAACTCGTCAAACTCCTTCGTCTGTCATATGTCAAGATTTATTCGACTTAAGTTCGAGAGCGGAGAACTCTTTCTCCACTGTGCAATCTGCCCCGGCCGAGGTCTTACGAACTCAGTCTTATAAATCACATAGGATCTCTCCTTATCTATTAAGGTCGATAGATTCCTTATAGGTGCATATCCTACTCCTACAGTGAACCTACTGCAGCCAATCTACACTGCATGGACCCATATGGCTAGAGACCATGTATATGTGCAGTCAAACTACAATAACCTCACTGTGAGTAGCCGAAGCATCGCAGGTCAAAGGACCAATCACACTACTGCAACATCAAGCAAGTCACTGACGAGTGGATAGACATCCAAGTGACTTCTTGTCTTGGTCACGCTCAGTACCCTTGTTCTTAACAAGCACCTGCACTATTACTTCAGTATCGCCACACTGTGGACTCGAGTCTCGTCCATCCATAAAGAAAGCAATGTGTGCACTGATCTCATCGGATCGATCACCGTCCTCGTGATGATCCATCGATCAGGAGCGTTTAGAAATTAATCACTAATGATACATGGCTCAAATTCTCAACTCTTGAGAATATGCATCATCATCTTATTAATTCCTTGGACGATTCATAGACACAATAACAATATGAATGAAAAAGATGCCTTTTATTTATTCAATAATAAATAGTCAAGTACAAAATTATGTCCCTAGAATTAACAGTGTGTCAGCCAGATTGGCTTCTAGGGCATATATCTAACAATCTCCCACTTGCACTAAAGCCAATCAGTCATATATCTTAGTCCCATCTTCTCAAGGTGGGCTTCAGTCTTTTGTTGACTTAGCTGCTTAGTGAATGGGTCTGTCACGTTGTCCGCGGAGTCTACTCTCTGCATCTCGACATACTTCTTCTCAACATAGTCGCGTATGAGGTGGAAGCGCCGCTCTATGTGCTTGGACTTCTGATGAGACCTTAGCTCCTTAGCAAGAGTTATGGCGCCATTATTATCGCAGTAGAGTGTTATGGCATCTGATGTCATCACGTCCAACTCTGCAATGAATTTCTTGAACCAGAAGCCTTCTTTAGCAGCTTCAGAGGCGGCGATGTATTCAACTTCCATAGTAGAATCAACAATGATCGGTTGTTTAGAACTTTTCCAATTCACCGTACCACCATTGCACAAGAACACATATCCAGATGTTGACTTTCTATCATCGACATCAGTCATGAAGTCTGAATCTGTGTACCCTTCTTACCTTTAACTCTGATGATCCTCCAAAGACCAAGAATAAATCTTTAGTTCTTCTCAAGTACTTAAGAATATTCTTCATAGCTGTCCAGTGTTCTTCACCTGGATTCGACTGATATCTGCTTGTGACACTCACAGCAAGGGCTATATCAGGTCGTGTACATAGCATGGCATACATGAGGCTCCCTATTGCTGATGCATAGGGGATCTTGCTCATGCGTTGAATCTCTTCAGATGTGTTGGGGCACATCTTCTTGGAGATATGAATTCCATGCCTTAGGGGTAAGAGACCCCTTTTAGAGTTTTTCATGCTGAACCTTTTCAGCACTTCCTCTATGTACATCTTCTGTGATAGGCCAAGCATCCTTTTAGATCTATCTCTATAGACCTTTATTCCCAAAATATAGGATGCTTCCCCAAGGTCTTTCATGGAGAACTCTTTTGACAACCAGACCTTGAACGAGGTTAGCATGGGAATATCATTCCCTATCAGGAGGATGTCGTCCACGTACAGTACGAGAAATACGACAGCACTCCCACTAACCTTTTTGTAAACACACGGTTCCTCTTCATTTTTGATGAAATCAAACATTTTGATTGCGTCATCGAAACAAGTGTTCCAACTCCGAGATGCTTGCTTTAGTCCATAGATGGACCTTTGCAGCTTGCAGACCTTGTGATCTCCATCACTGGAAGTGAAATCCAAAGGTTGTTCCATATAGATATCTTCATCAAGATATCCATTCAGGAAAGCAGTTTTCACATCCATCTGCCAGATTTCATAATCATGAAATGCTGCAATGGCAAGCAATGTTCGGATGGATTTCAACATGGCTACAGGTGAAAAGGTTTCCTGATAGTCAATGCCTTCACGTTGACTATATCCTTTCGCCACTAGCCTTGCTTTATAGGTCTCTACCTTTCCATCCGAACCTATCTTCCTTTTGTAGATCCATTTGCATCCAATAGGTTACAATACCTTCTGGTGGATCTACTAAGTTCCAGACTTGGTTGGAATGCATGGAGTCTAACTCTGACTTCATAGCTTCCAACCATTTCTCGGAATCGATATCAGATATTGCCTCGTCGTAGGTTTTGGGATCTTGTATGTGATCCCTATCTCCCACTAGGAACATTTCTCGGTATCCTCTTCTAGTATACCTAAGTATCTATCGGGAAGATGGGAGACCCTACCAGATCTGCGAGGTGGTTGAGGGATATCGTGTACTGGCTCTGTATGAATGGGTTCGATAGGATCCATGTACTCAAAAGGTGAGAGGTAATACCATCCAAGTGAAGGTCGTGTGCAAGTGACCAAATTTGCAGATGTTTAGAAGATTTTGAATTTGAAGCATATTTATAAATTGAGCCACATGCAAGGATCTAGATGCCATTAGACCAATTGGAGCGTAATCGGTATCCATGTATAAATCCACCAAGAGCTTTGTTGACATCTGAATACAGTGGTGGCTCCTAGATAATCGCACTAACTTTACATGTCTCTCCACTGAAATACCTAACCATGTGGTTGGATCAACATGCCATTAGGCGCACTTCAAATGTTGCTCACTTTGCTTGGTTCTAAATTTATGCTCCTTTATGGCATAGGGGCTCCAATAACAGAAGTGCCTTCAACCTTAATCCATCCGTTGGTTACGAAGTACACCATCTGACGAAAAAGGAGCGAGACATGAAAAGAGTCTCTGACCATCAAAAGAAGCGATTAGAGAAAGTGAAATAAAGCATTTTCCAGAGATAAAAAGGATTTTGTAGAAGATAAAATAGCCCAGAACTATGTAGGTAGGCACAGGTTTTCTTGTCTGTTTTTGTGTGTGTGTGTGTCTGTATGTAGAAGAGGTAGGTGTGGGCTTTATGTTTTTTTTTATTCTGTGTGGTAGAAGAGGTAGGTGTGTGGGCTCCTCTTTGAACCTTGTACCTTCATAAAGGATGAGGAAATAAAACAATCCACCTAGTATGTCATCTTGAACCAAAGAGGATGGCACCAACTCCAGATCCCACAGGAATATCATCTCCATCTCCGGCAACAATGACTGCAGCTATCGACCGAACCCTCCATGCTATCGGTTTCGAGTTCGAGCTCATCTCACCGGAAAAGGTTGCAGGCAGGCTGAAGGTCACCACAACATGCTGCCAGGTAGAATTCTCTACTAGTAATCCATCTCTGTTTGATTCCAAGTCATGCAAGAAATCGATGTCTTTGCCTTCTTATTTTATACATGATTGAAGCATCCTAAGTAAAATTTTTGTTTTTTGTATCAGCCTTTTGATGTGCTCAATGGAGGGGTGTCGGCTCTCATTGCAGAAACCTTAGCCAGCTTTGGAGCCTATGTGGCCACTGGATTCCGGAGAGTCGTTGGGGTTCAGCTCTCCACCAACCATCTCAAGCCAGCTGTGCTCGGCGAAGAAGTAGAGGCAGAAGCCAGGCCCATCCAGAAGGGCAAAACCATCCAGGTAAAGGAACCAAATCTGCTTCCATGGCTCAAGGCAAATTGTGTTCAAATCCAGTAGGGCAAGTAGCCCTCCACTGCCCTATTACTTGCATAGCTGCACTCTGATCCAAAAGTCACATGAGAGGATAATTCTGTGGCCTAGAGATCATCCATGGGGTGGCCTATGGATCTGAGAGATGGCACGGTAATGGTAATGGCAGGCAGGGCAAGTTGATAGCCTGTAACACATCAGCCCACTGTCGTTGGAATTAAAGAAGATAGAGACAGCCCCCAAACAACACCTGCCTTTGAACTTTAGAAAGCCAGCTGCTTAATTTCGGCCTATTGACAGAAGTTTAGGAGACTGGTCAGAGGAAGGAATCAAAACAAATAGGTCGGTCAGAAATAATTATAGCTAGCAAGAAGTAGGGAAACAAACCTGGACCATGTCTTGGAAGAACATTTCTACTCCACAGTCCAACTAAAGAAAAACCAAACAATATCCATCAATTCCATGAAGTGATGACTCCTATTTACTCATGCCATAAGAAATGCACAAATGCTTCACAGTACACAAAGGTTTGTTTTCATTTTTTTTCTCAACAGAGCATATAGATAGATCACTCTTGGATATTGTTTTCAGATGTGGTCATTGTAAGCATTCTCTCTACAATAGTAAAACAGCAATAGTAATCATCTTTTTGTCATTTGCCTCATGAATTTGATGGCATTTCATTCTTTCAAAAATATAAAGAAAACAGGTAATGAACTTGTAAGGGAGAGCATCTACTTCAAGCGAAGAAAGTAAAATTCAAGGATTATACCAAATGATGTCTCGTATTCTTTAAATATCAAGGGAAAATCTATGGAGAAAATTTTGTCGGATGAGACTAAAGTGAAATACTCCAACTATGTCATTAAGTAGGTCTGATGAAGTGATGTGAACAATTCTCAAAATCCAGCCAGCAGCCACCTCAGGTCTCTTCAAGAAAAATACTCTAATTCACTTCTTGCCTGAGATCTCTTTTGCCACAATCACAAAGATATTGGAAGATCTGTGACTCTTGACAAGGGAAATACTTCCTTAAGTCAGATGACCTATCCAAGTTCCTTTCATAATTCAACTCTTTCACCTTGCCAATTAAAGGCCTCCACACCCATTAAAGACCCTCTCTTAATATTATCTTCTTAGTTCTTCTGTATGATTAGTTGTTGACATACATCATGGTGCTACTCCCCGGAATCTAAATGACATTTGTAAAGAATAATATTATAGGCTTTCAAATTGCCAAGGATACGTCCACCTTACCAAGCCGGTCTTGAAATCTCATGCAGACCTTGGAGTTTCCACTAATCACTTCCCATAAGATGTTTGCTTGCATATTTCCCATCTTATCCAGTATTTTCATTGCCAGATTACGAAAGAAACAAGAAATTGGGTAAAGTGGGTTGCTCTAATGAGTGCAGTCCTTTCAGCCCAAGGAACACAATCTCATTGTCACGTACATCATTTACATAACTTTCTACCTCCAGCTCTTGTTTAGAGAAAACCTGGGGTCAAGACCAAGAGGGTGTTTAAATATTTAAATAGCAGTGCACTCTCCAAACAACTTCATGTGGTTCTCAATAATTTTTACCCCATCACAAAGCTCTTGGGAAGTTGGCTTTCAGACACAAGACCACCACAAACTGTAGCAGGAAAATGTTTTCATATATTCAATGTCATTTCCTGTAACATGCGAATATTATCTGCTTCCATGCAACATGCAGCCCCTTGTTCTTGACATGAGCATGACAAAATCTAATGAAGAATTTTGTCCTGACCAATTTAGCAAACACATACGATCTATAATAATAACCTAAAGAGAGGATCCCTTACCTTCATCCTCAGTAGTTCTTGGAATAACGTTTCACGCATCGTAATTAAAAAAGAACTAAAAAGAATGGTGTTTTCTTTGATGACATTAGTTCTACTTGTAATAAGAGTCAGAAGTTTTGGATAATTACTTTTTATTTTTTTCCTCCAGATCTATTTTTTAATCCTACCTCTATTTATGATTAGTAATCATGAACCCTCTAACAAGATAAAAAAGTGAATTTCTCCCTCCGAGGAATTAGAATTAGGAAAAATATAAAAAACTCTGTATTAATATAGACAATAAAAAAATATTGAAATCAAAATAAAAATAAATAAATATAAAATAGAGAGAAATAAATATAAAATAGAGAACACAAGAATTTATGCCCACCCTTCATCTAGAGTCAAAAATAGAAACCCACACATGCTGCACACTCTGTGCTTCATGTCAGTCATGCAAATGATGCAACTTACATCTTTTCCATATGCCTACATACCAAATTGCAATGAAAATCTTGCTCAAAAGTAATGCACCTTCGATAAAAAACCTGTGGGTACAACAGATAAAGAACCACTTTAAAATGCTAATATCAGGTCACTGGGTCTAGAAACTTTAATTTTCTTTACATCTCTTTTGTAGAAAGATTTGATGAAAAAGCTGAATCCAAAATCACCTCCCCACCCCCCTTATTCTCTGAAGAACACTTGCAAGATAAGAAGCTAATACATAATAGTATCTTTAAATTCTTAAACAGAGAGGGAAGTCGAAACCGCCAGGAACAAACGCACCATCTCTTCAAACAGCAAACATCTACTCCCTAATCTCCTCGACTTCTATCTTTTCAGCCACAAGTCATAGGGATTAGAAACAAGAAAATCCACCCCCACCAAGGATCTAGTCAAAAGGTTGAAAGTATATATTTCTTATAGTAAAAAAGGCCAGGCAATTTCTGATTTAATCTTGCTCATGTCCACCACCCACATCATATGCACCTTAGTTCTTCTAAGTTGATAATGTCGCTACATAAGGAAATGGTATACCAGAGAAGAACATTGCATTTCTAACTTGCTCAACTAGTCGGTCACTCTCAAGTTCTTGACATGAAATATACGGATTTAAAATATACAGGATTATGTATCAACAATTTGATGAGGATTGCAGGAAGGAATCTACAGTTACTGTATTGCAGTTCTCCGAGTGTCATCTCATCAGTTTAGTTATATGAATTTTGCTTCAATCATCATATTTATGTAAAAATAAAAACAACAACAACGACAGAGAAAAGAACCACACTTGTTTGTTACAGGAAGAAAATGGTCAAAGCAGCCTGATCTTTTTTATGGACAACCGTAAACTTTTAGACTTGTTGATTAGTCTATGTTGAACCATATGATGCTTTTTTAACATAATAATTAGTGTTGGATAGGTATGGGAGGTGCAGATCCAAAAGAGAGACCCTTCAACCACAGGGAGCAAAGTACTTCTGTCAACATCTAGGGTTACTCTAATATGTAATCAACAAGCATCAGAGAGCATGAAGAGCTATGAAGAGACTCTGAAGAAGTATGCCAAGCTTTGACATGTATATTTGCATTATGAATCTTCTCCAAATTATAATTTTGTCAGCACTTGTTATGAACATCTGGATGAAGGCTTATGGAAAAAATGCATGACATACTTTTACATGACAAAGTTTGAGTCTCAGATAAAGGATCTGTAAGAAACAACCCGAAATTAATTTTATATTCTTTCAAGTTATTACTGTTTTTAGGGATGTATGTGGAGGAAGGTCCTTACAACCAGCTATTCACCTAACATCGGTTGCCTGCCTTCAGTTCATATCCAAGTCTAGGGCTAGCAACAAGTCGTGCATTTAATGGGGTTTAGAAATTGAAATGTTGCAAGAGATGCAAGGAAGGGTTTGCAATTGTTTTGATCTAGCAATAGCAAAATAACTAAAAGAAGGTGAGCATATACGAACTTTCATGTGTAGATCAAGCTTGTTACAGATGGAATATTTTCTAAAAGGGGCAAAAGGATGACAAATAAGAAGATAACATCTTTCAGAGTGGGTAGAAAACAATTAAAATAAATAAAAAGATCATAAGATAAAGGTACTTGCTCTAATCAATTTCTATATCAGGGTAATAGGCAAAATAATAAAACTGCAATCTAAAGAGAAAGAAAAGACACCATCACCTTGCATGGCCCTTTCCTAAATAACAAGGTGCTTCCACCTTTAACAAGCAACAAGTTTACTTGCTACTCACCCACTCCACCATCCTAACTAAAGCCAACTTTTAGAAAACCCTTATGCTTCGCCCTTTCCATTTCTTAGCCAAAACATCTCACTTCTTTCCATCAAAAAAATTTTCTCATGAGCTCTTCAAGTTTTCAACTGTCACCACTATAATCTTGAAAAGAGAAATATCAAAATCAAAATAAAGGAAAAAGTTGCTTCAATAGGTATGTGGCTACCTCTTTTTTCATCTCTACTAGCAGATTGTCTTTCTACCTGCCGAAGGACAACAAACCCAAGAACATTTCTTAGGCATGCGATATACTAAAAAGGCCTAGATGGTACCTTCGTATTTCTCTACCTTACACCAAATAAACCTCACAACCTTATTAAACACTTCAATCAAGATTCTGCTCCAGTTAGAGATGTTTCTGCCATATGACAATTTCCCTAAATTGTCTTCAAATCATAATGCTACAAACTCCAAAATTCATGAAGACCTTGCAGGCAAAGCATAGCCATGTAATCTGCCATGCTATAATTGTTGGGAATTGTATCCTAAATGTCAATCGTCAGCATATTGATGATTGAATTTTGTAAATAAATTGACAAATTAATAAAATATTATTTGGCATTATTCATCATTTCATCTTCAAATGAACTCTTATATGATGAAGTCCTTAGGACTTATGTTATGATAAAGGAGGATTTATCTTTGAGTCCTTAAACTTGTTCGCGACCAAATGATATGTTGTTACTAGGACGACAACATTATCGAGATTAGGTCGTTGTGTGACATATACGTTGGTTGTCCTCTTAACCAAGGAGTGTGGAGACACTGGTATGCCATACAGGTGAAGTGTAGAAGTACATTTCACTGAACGTGACCAATTCCGGAATGCTCTACTGTCAAGAGATGTTCCGAGTGGATATGGATATAAGTTTGGCCCTCTGACCTGAGATCGCAACTTGTGACTAGCAAGCAACTCACTGTACTTTGGTACCGGACTACCTGAATTTCTAATTCAGTGACGAAAGGTCACTGGGTGCAGTCAAGTACTTGCGTAGTCAGTTGTGAGTCGAGATGGAATTGACCCCTCCTGCAAACAGGAGATAATGTCTTGTGATTAATTTAGCAAAACCTTGGCCAGAGTAATCCCAGTGAGAAGTCACGGGATATCTAAAGTTAATCACATAATGGATGTACTAATTATAGGGTTGACAGTGAGCTCTAAGTCATCCTGGCATTAGGAGTCAAAGGGATTGAATTATACAGTAACCATAGTCCAGAGTTCCAGAATATTTGCTTCGCATATATTCGGCCTATCCGGACGTCGGATACCATTGCTAGATGGTCACATCGATTAGTATAGGAAGACGTTCCTATACTACCGGCTTAGGTTCGAACCTATGAGGTCACACGCATAGAAGTTTCTAGGTTGATCAAATGGCTGATTGATGATTAAGAATCATTCAGAGGTAATTTGGTCAATTCGATTGACAAATTATCCAAAGCAAAAATTGTATTAAAATAATTATTGAATTATTGGAGGATTAATTAGCAATTAGATTGCTAATGAACTCAATTTGATTGAGTAATTGGGCTTAGGTTGAGCCAAATTGAATAGGATTCAATTTGGGCTGCATCAGGGTTTGACCTAATTGGATTGGGTTCAACCCAAGTAGATTGAGCTTGACCCAATTGATGGGACTTGATCCAATTGGATTGGGCTTGATCCAAATCAATTAGAAGACCTTATTTGATGAGGATTATGAGTCCAAATAATTAGAATTGGATAAGAAGAAGAATCCCTAAATTTTAGGAACCCATCCTTATCTTCTTGGAGAAGAATGACACCTTAATTTATTCTCAATATTTTCTACGTCTATCCTCTTTATTTTTAGCCAAAAATTGGCATGAGAAGAGAGGAGGCGTGGGGCTATAATTCCTATAAAAATGGCGCCTTAAATCTTTCTAGAAAGATTTAGATGAATTTCCTAATTTGTAGGGATTGCATGGTGCATGAAATAGGGTGGTCTGCGGCTGAATTTTGGATGCATGAATTCCTATATTTTAGGGATCCAAAATGCACGAAATTTGGATATGTTTATCTCTCTTAGCTTTCAAACTACCAGAATTTTTTGGGAATTTTATCAGCCAAATTAATTGGCTAAATTAGGTGTGATACGTGGGGGGATCTTTTGGCTATAAAGACCCCCATGCCTTGGGTTCAATGTATACCATATTTAGAGGTTTCAAAAAATTCTGAAAAAATTCTCTGAGGGCCTCCATCCCTTCTTCTCCTTCTTCCTCACGTCCATCCTCCATCTCCTTGAAGAACAATCAAAGGTTGAGGGTTTAGAAGGAGAAAGCTTCAGCCATTGCTGCGTTCCTGCGCGAGCTAGCACTCCCGCGGAAGACGATCTACCTAGGGCTTCGCGTGTACTTTTCAAAGAGGCCATTCGTGTGCGTGGCTGCGAAGTCAAGGATCAGATTCATAAGTTTCTTCCATCATAAAAGGTATTAATCCCACATCAATATTTTATTTTGGAGTCAGGGTCTAAGTCTGATTCCCCGAGGTTTTACCCTCCTTTGGGGCTCCTCACGGAGTTATCTCCAGAATCCATTCGATGGATATTCGAAGATTAATCGAAATAGAGTTCTTAAGTTTCAGATCTGATAGTTAATCATGCATGAAAATTTTAGCATAATTGTTTAAACGATTCCGGCATAATCCTATGTGTTCTTAAGGTGCTGATTTCTAGATTTGATCTTGTAAGCATGCATGAATTAAATTGTTTGATTCGATTTTTCCGCTGCATTTTAAAACTTAAAAACAACTACGTATGGCTTGATCCCCCTTATGAAGGGGTACGTAGGCAACCCGATCAGGTTCAGCCATGGTTTTAAAAAAAAAAAATCAGCATGCTTAACACCGAAGAACTTAAGATTCACTTTCAGTGGTATCAGAGCCAGGTTCATGTTTAAACTTTTATGTTTTAATTCTTGTAATTAAATATGAAATCATTAACATGCTTAGATTAGATCTAAAGTATTTTTTATGATTGATTTAATTGCTGATTATGCATGATTAACTAGATCTGAAATTTTGAATGCATATGATGCATGTTTGTGTTAAGATTTGTAACATAAATAAATCTGAAATCATAATATTGTTTAGATTAGATCTAAATAAAATTTATGATTCATATGATCTCTGATTTTAATGAACAAATCAGATCTGAAAATAAAAGTGAAAAAAAAATAAATACATAAGATGTATGTTGTTTGTATTAATTCATGTTGTTATGTATATGTGATGCATGAACATTAAATATAATGACTTAAACATGAATTAAATCTGATTACATGTGATTAATTACAAAAACTCAGATCTGAAAATATGTTTTAAGAACTGAAAGATTGTAATTAATATGTAATTAAAAAGAAATATGCAATGATCAAAACTTTCATAAGTCTAAACTTAATTGAGAATTAAGTGTTATGAAATAGAATTGTAACTCAATTAATTGACATTGCATAATTCTTTGGGCATATGGGTTAGCTTGAATCAAGTTCCTAGGATTCGGTTAGACCTAAGGTTAGAATCATACATGGACAAATAGAATTAATTGATCAAATCTAATTAAGTAGTAACTAGATTAGGTCAAGAAAATTCTAGATCAATTTACAATAGTTGTAGATGGATCAAGTCCATGTCTTTGATTAGACCAAGATGGAAGTTGATTTAGGCTCAGAGGTGTAGCCCGAGTCATTTGAGTATTCAAATCGAAATTGATTAACCAGTCGGTGTCTAAAGTAAGTTTGGCAGTTTTGACTGGTGGTTTTTAATTGGGAGCTACTCGCACTGATTCGTCTTTGTCGAGTTAATGGCATATCCCTTCCACCGATCTCACTTACCTGGCCGACATGGTCAATCACATTTTGATTGGATCACTTAATGATTCGAGTTAGCCCATGCCTATAAGGAAAATCAGTTTGACTGATTTGGGTGCCTCCTTAACTGGTTTAAGTCTAATCTGATTTGGTGAAGTCAGTGGGAGAAATTAAACTAACCGGATCTTCTTATCTATCCTAATTAAGAAATCCTCTAAAATTATTAGGTCCTTAAAATGAAATGGTTATGGGGATAACTAGGTCATAGCCTCTCATTAAGTTGGGTGATAATGGGTCCAATGCTTTGATAATTATTGGAGGCGCGACACGCCTGGTACTTATCAAGCATTGGAATTGTCATTCAATATATGATGAGTTAAGTGTACCTTCAATAGGCGGTCAGGTGAGCCGAGCCACACTCGGGCTTGGTCGTCTATTAGTTGATTAGACTTAATCCTATCATTTAATGGTTGGACCTGACTAGGGTATTCGGTGGAGGCGCCACACGCCTGCCGAAGAACCTAGGACAAAATTATCACTAGAAGTTGCTTGGTGAAGCAACTGGTTTAGAACCTACCAATAGGTGCATATGGGTTAGCCGAGCCACACTCGGGCCTATATGCGATCTATTGGGTTCTAGTGCCCACTAAAGAATTAGGAGTAATTTTTCGAATTGGAGGTAGAGGCTACCAATTTGTATAAAATAGTGGGAGTATCTTTAGACTAAAGTCCAAGTCTACTGTGTTTAGTCAATTCATATACTAATAGCCAAATTTTCTTTTATATAGAAATAACCACAAGTTTGTCACTTCGCTCATTATTGGATAATGACAAGTTGACAGGTCCCAACTTCAATAATTGGTATAGGAAACTGAAAATTGTGCTAAAGCATAAATGGATCCTTTATGTGATAACAGATCCGGCACCTGAGCAGCCCGCTGCTAATGCACGGGGTACAGTCAGAGACACTTATCAGAAGTGGCTCAGTGATCATATCACTGTCCGTTGCATTATGCTCGCTGCAATGAATGATGAGTTTAGTAGGCATTTTGAGAATGCGCAGCCGGAAGACATCATTCAAGTGTTGAATGAATCTTTCGGTATTCCTGATGATGTTGAAAGGCACAAAACTAGTTGTGCTATTTTCAGCGCACGTATGAAGGATGGGGCTTCGGTGACCGATCATGTATTGTACATGATTGAGTTAATCGAGCGCCTAGGCACTTTCGGATCTCCCCTACATGATCAATTGGGGAAGGATGCTATACTGAATTCTCTTCCTAGTTCGTACTGCCCATTTCTCACCAACTTTCGTATGACGAAACTGGTAGTAAATTATCACCAATTGTTGGGTTTACTACAAACTTTTGAGAAGGATCACCAACTCCTAAAAGGGTCGGTGAATTTAGTGGGAGGTTCGTCCAGAGGTCGTGGTACCTTTAAAGGAAAGAAGAAAAATAAGAATCAAAAGAAAAAGGTACAACGTGCTAAGCCAAGTCAGACCAAAAAGATTAAGGCTGACCACAATCTGGCAGAATGCTTCTATTGTAAGAAGCAGGGGCATTGGAAGAGAAATTGTCCTCAGTACCTTACCTCACTTGACCCGAACAGGCCAAGCAAGAGAAAAGGGCAATCAGTTGCTGATCAAGGTATTTATATGATAACACCTTATAATTTCTCTATAAGTGATAATTCGACCTGGGTATTAGATAATGGAAGTCCGTTTAATATATGCAATTCATTGCAAGGACTTCAGGTCAATGAGAGATTTGAAAACAGCGAGAGATTCCTGAATGTTGGAGATGGAAGATCTGTTCCAGTTCTAGCTTTAGGCAATCTCAAACTTGTTTTCAATTCTCATGTAGTTGTCTTGAGTGATTGTCACTATTGTCCTACATTCTTATTGAATGTAATTTCCGTAGGCCTTTTGGCCATGAACGATTATGAAATTTCAATAAAGAAATGTTCTTGTGATATCATTATGAATGGTGTTACTGTAATGAATGGACAATTGAGCAATGACATCTACTTGTCATCACAACCTGTTAATGTAATGTACACGTCAAGTAAGCATCCTAGAATAGATAATGTCACGGATGTCTACCTTTGGCATCATAGGCTAGGTTATATTAACAAGAACAGGATGGACATGTTAAGTAAAGAGGGAATCCTCGATGTTAATGATTATGAATCATTGACAACCTGTGAATCATGCCTTCTTGGTAAAATGACCAAATCACCTTTTACCGGAAAAGGTGAACGAGCCAGTGACTTATTGACCCTTGTACATTCTGATGTATGTGGGCCAATGAGCACAAATGCTAGAGGTGGGTATTCATATTTCATTACGATTACAGACGACCTTTCTAGGTATGGTTATGTCTATTTAATGAGACATAAATCTGAATCATTTGAAATGTTCAAATTGAAAGTGAATCCTAGGTTCTTCGGTGTTTAGCATGCTGAATTTTTTCTTTTTTTTGAAAACCATGGCTGAACCTGATCGGGTTGCCTACGTACCCCTTCATAAGGGGGATCAAGCCATACGTAGTTCTTTTTAAGTTTTAAAATGCAGCGGAAAAACCGAATCAAACAATTTAATTCATGCATGCTTACAAGATCAAATCTAGAAATCAGCACCTTAAGAACACATAGGATTATGCCGGAATCGTTTAAACAATTATGCTAAAACTTTTATGCATGATTAACTATCAGATCTGAAACTTAAGAACTCTATTCCAATTAATCTCCGAATATCCATCGAATGGATTCTGGAGATATCTCCGTGAGGAGCCCCAAAAGAGGGTAAAACCTCGGAGAATTGGACCTAGACCTTGACACCATAATAAATGATTAATGCTAGATTAATACCTTTTATGATGGATGAAAGTTGTGAATCTGATTCTTGACTTCACAGCCACGCACACGAATGGCCTCTACGAGAAGTACACGCGAAGTCCTGAAGGATCTTCTTCCGCAACAGTGCTAGCAGCTGCAGAACACTTGAAAGCTGAAATCTGCCCGTCGGGATTCAATCAACTCTTGATCAATCGTCTTGAAGCAGATAGAGATGAGGTTTGTAAGAAAAGTAGAGGACTCAGATCTGATCTTGAATCTTCAAGATATTCACCCTGAAAACCCTATCTAAAATGGAGAAGAAGAGGAGGAGGAGACGGGTGAGGAAGTGTTAGATGTATGCCCTAGAAGCCAATTTGGCTGACACATTGTTGATTCTAGGGACATAATTTTGTACTTGACTATTTATTATTGAATAAATAAAAGGCATCTTTTCATTCATATTGTTTATGTGTCTATGAATCGTCCAAGAAATTAATAAGATGATGATACATATTCTCAAGAGTTGAGAATTTGAGCCATGTATCATTGGTGATTAATTTCTAAATGCTCCTGATCAATGGATCATCACGAGGACGGTGATCGATCCGATCAGTGCACAGATCACTTTCCTTCTGGATGGACGAGACTTGAGTCCACAGTGTAGGGACACTGAAGTGATAGTGCAGGTGCTTGTTAGAGAACAAGGGTACTGAGCGTGACCAAGACAAGAAGTCACTTGGATGTCTATTCACTCGTCAGTGACTTGCTTGATGTTGCAGTAGTGTGACTGGTCCTTTGACCTGCGGTGCTTCGGCTACTCACAGTGAGGTTATTGTAGTTTGACTGCACACATACATGGTCTCTAGCCATATGGGTCCATGCAGTGTAGATTGGCTGCAGTAGGTTCACTGTAGGAGTAGGGTATGCACCTATAGGGAATCTATCGACCTTGATAGAAGAGGAGTGATCCTATGTGATTTGTTAGACTGAGTTCTAAGACCTTGGCCAGGGCAGTAATATAAAGTGGAAAAAGAGTTTTCCACTATCGAACTCACGTCGAATAAATCTTGACATATGACAGACGATGGGGTTTGACGAGTTGTCCATGACCTCCGTCCTGTAGGGATCCACGATAGTAGGACTGTATCACATGTTAACTGCACCTAGAGGTTCATCATTCCATTCTGCTGGGTAGCCACTACATGCTGCTAGGTGTCACTGGTGGATGGGGGGACTCATAGGGATTATCTTGATGATCGATAAACCCTAACGAGTTGAGTTGGAATCGTTCCAACCCATTGAAAGGAGTTTTCAATGATATTGAGATAGAGATCACAATATATCTCACTACCAGTCAGAATAGAACCTATGGGGTCACACACACTAGAAGTATTGACCGATCCGATGGTTGAAATCGTGATTAGGAATCACAAGAAATCAATTTGATTGATAAAAGTTGAAGAAGGAACAAAGGGAATTAATTAATTAGACTTAAACACAAATCCTACTTCGGGTAGGATTCCTAGAGTCCTAATTGGATTAGGGCTGGGAATCCTAGTTGGAGTAGGATTGGAATTCCTACTTGGAATAGGATTCCTACAATCCTAATGAGATTAGGAATTTTGAATTAAAATAGGATTCCTACTTGGAGTAGGATTCCTAGAAATCCTAATTAGATTAGGACTTCGGATTCAAATAGAGTCCTAATTGGATTAGGACTAAAATTAAATACATCCTAATTAGATTAGGATTCCTTAAGTCTAAATTAATTATTAATCTAATGAATCAACATGACTCCTAATTGGATTAGGATTGAAGAGTTCAATTGAGTCATGGTTCATTCAAGTCCTAATTGGATTAGGACTAGCATAGATTAAACCCAATTTGGCCAATCCTAATTAGATTAGGATTAAACCATGAAAGAGGGACCTAATCCTCTTTGGAAGAGGATTAGGCTAACCAAGTAAGAGGGGCATCAGCCCCTCTCCACTTGATTAGGTGCGACATGAAGAGAGAGGGGGCCGGCGCCCCCTCTTGGAAAGTTGTCAAGGCTCCTAACTTGTAGGAGCCCTTCATCCTTATTAAAGGAGGACTAGGGCCGGCGCCCTAGATGACCCTTTCTCCTCTTCATCACGTGGCCACCCCCTCTCCATCTCTCCTTGGTTCAGCCGCCATCAGCAAGGGGAAAAGAAGAGGAGGCGTCTCCCTCCTCTTGGTCTTCTTCCTTGGCTTCAGCGCGTGTGAAGAGAAGAAAGCTGCGAAGGGATTTGATCTTCTTCCTCTTCTTCATCCTTCTTCTTCCTCCTCTCAAGTGCAATCAAGAGTTGATTGAAAGAGAGGACATCAGCCATCAAAGCTATCTCTGCAAGGGAGCTAGCACCCCGGTGAGATAGAGAGCTTGGATCGGATCCTGCTTCGTGTGGATACCCGTAGAGGCCGGACGTTTGAACGGCTTCAAGCGAACCCTCTTCCAAAACCACGAATTCAGATTTGCGGTGATCATCTACCCGCGCAAGGTGAAGATTTGATCTTTCTAATAATTTTAAAAGTTTTAATTCCTACCTAATTACGAAAGGTCTCGAAACAACGTTCATGCGATGAACGTCGAACTCGTGCATGCCGATTCCGCTGCCATCTGAAAAATTTTTGAAATATCAGCGGCATGGGCGGGTTCCCAACAGTGGTATCAGAGCCTAGGCTTCGTAGATTAAGGTAAGAATTAAATATCTAAAGGCATAATAGATCTAAAAATTGAATGATCATGCATGCTGAAAAATTCTGCATGCAGATTTTTCAGGGGTGCTGATTTTTTTTGCATGCTGATTTTTATGTGATAAAAAGATGATTCTAAATGCATTGTTAATGGGATTACAAAGTTTAGAATCATGATTAGCATGATCAGCGACCTATGTCATGATACAATCAGTTAGTTTTCAGATCTGAAAATTATAATTGTTGCATACGGTGATGATCATAGGATTCAAACCCTTTTGGTATCAAATGTAATGACCTGCGATGTGATCTGCGATGTCATGTAATTTTTCAGATGCTTGCATGCATCTTGTTTGATGTTTTGAGAGGCCTGCGTGCCTCCTAAAAGGAGATGTAAATTATTTTTATTTTATTTTACATCTGGTTGTATTTCTATGATGTGATGTACATCAACGATCAAGTTGAAGCAAAGGCATGAGATGAAAGGTGATCTAAGCGGTTGATGGCGATGGGATCAAGAGTTGATCAAGGATCGAATCAAGGTGGCTTGGAACCAATTCAAGAGTTGAAGACCACTTGATCGATTGATGTGCATGTGCTTGTAATACGACCTAATTAGAATCCATGATCATCACCTAGTTAAAGTTTAGCTTTAATTTGATGCTGCGATTATAACTGCCTGTGATGTGCCGTTTGCATGTGATGTAAATGCGAGTCGGGTAGATAGGTTTACATGTGATGTAGCAAACCCAATTGAGACCTAAATCAAAACCTCCTCAATCAAGTCGAGAGTGAACCGACATGAGCAAGTCATATTAGATTAATTGATCTAATTGGTGTCTAGGAAAGCATGAAAGGTGGTTACTTAATTAGGACCTTACTCTCTGAGTAAGGGGAGCCTCCCACCTGCTTACCTGGCCAATTGTTCGATTACCTCTTATGAAGGGCTCAAGTTGCAAACACTAAGACCTGATTAACCAATATTAAGTCAATAGGTCTTCCACTGTAGTAGAGCTGCTAAGGCCTTTCTGATGTTGATTTGTCTCGGCTGGACACAGTGGTCAAGTTGCATCAGGGGGCTGGACCTCTCTATAGACATGAGATGTTGTAGGGTAAAGGTGGGGTTGGGCACCAATAACTGTTAGGTGAGGACCCAATGACGACTTTATTCCTACGGTTATACGGTGGGTCTGACTTAACTAAGAAATGGGACCAATAACTGTTAGGTGAGGTCTTCATGGCTTAGAGACCAAGTTACACTGCAACATGCTTGAGAAGCATTGTACAAGAGTTGTACACTCATCCATCTATGTGTCACCAATAACTGTTAGGTGAGGTGGCATGTAAATCGGTGGGACCGCAGTACCCACTAGAAACCCTAGTCGTGTGGGATTTCCATTTTCCTACCAGGGGAGTGTGAGGAATTCGAGAAAATAGTAGGAGTTACATTTGTTCTAAAAGACCTTAGAACAGATTAGGATCAAGTACAAAAGTCTAACTAGAATCTTTACTCTCTGTAGATACAATGTTAGCTTCAAACCCTTTGACCCGTATTCTTGAGACCAACCGACTGACCGGAACCAATTACAAAGACTGGCTTAGAAATCTCAAAATAGTTTTGGACTGTGAGAAGATAGGCTACATACTCGATTCAGATATCCCCACACTACCAGCACGTCCTACTGATGTTCAGCGTGAAATGCATAAAAAGTGGTTGGATGATGACATTAGAGTAAAATGCTATATGATGGCATCCATGTCTAATGAACTCCAATGCCAGCATGAAAATATAAAGACTGCTAGGGACATACTGGCACACCTGCAAGAGTTGTATGGTGAGCAGAGTCGCACAGCTCGTTTTGAAGTGTCCCAGAGGCTTTTCAAAGCGAAGATGCGCGAGGGGCAGTCTGTCCATGATCACGGTCTGACCATGATCAAGGACCTAGAGGAGCTTGAGAAGCTCGGTATGGACATGCACAAGGAATTGCAAGTGGATTTGATCCTACAGTCACTTCCTGATTCATTTGGTCAATTTATAGTAAACTACCACATGAATAAGATTGAATGCACTAAGACTGAACTAATCAACATGTTGGTAACTGCTGAGGGAGCCTTGAAAGGTTCAAGGGGCAATGTCCTCGCTGCTGAGTTGACTTCTGGTTCCAAGAGAAAGTCTACTTGGAAGAAAAAGAAGCCTGCAAAGAAGCAGAAGAAAGACAAGAAGCCAAAGAAGGAAGTTCAAAAGAAAAGGGCTAACGACAAAGGAAAATGTTTCCACTGCAATGTCGAAGGCCACTGGAAGAGAAACTGTCCTTCATACCTCGAGAGCCTGAAGAACAAGAAAGGTGACACACCTTCAGAAGGTATAGACTTGCTCATTATTGAAACTAATCTAACGGTTTCTTCTACTTCTAGTTGGGTTATAGATTCTGGTTCTAGTGCTCATTTGTGCACTACCATGCAGGGTCTAAAGGAAAGTAGAAGGCTGGCGGAAGGTGCGGTAACCCTTCGGGTTGGCAACGGGGCAAAAGTTGCTGCTGTGGCTGTGGGCACCTACCATCTGCGACTACCGTCTGGATTTAGTTTAATACTTAGAGACTGTTATTATGTACCTGTTGCTAGCAGAAATTTGATTTCTGTTTCATGTCTAGCACAGGAAGGTCATGTTTTTACATTTGACAAAGACTGCTGTTCTATTTATTTAAGAAATAAAATAGTCGCACGTGGTTTCATGATTGACAGTCTCTATCATTTACATATGGATGTATCTGTGAATGTTACCGAGCAAGATGTGAGTGCCAAAGGATCTAAAAGATCCAGAGATGAGATAAACCAAAGATATTTGTGGCACCTCAGACTTGGCCATATTGGAGAAGATAGGATGAACAAAATGGATAAAGATGGGCTCTTAGGCTCATTGACTTCCGAGTCATATCCAGTTTGCGAGTCCTGTCTTCAAGAAAAAATGGCTAGACTGCCCTTTGTAGGACATGGGGAGAGGACCACTGAAATACTTACCCTAATACATACAGATGTATGTGGCCCATTCGATGTGCTAACCAGGGGACGTTATTCTTACTTCATTACCTTTACCGATGATTATTCACGGTATGGGTATGTGTATCTTATGAGACACAAGTCTGAATCCTTTGAAAAGTTCAAAGAGTTCAAGAATGAAGTAGAAAAACAAACTGGAAAACCTCTTAAGGCTCTTCGATCAGATCGAGGAGGAGAATACCTTAGTGGAGAATTCCGGGACTATCTCAAAGAAAACGGCATAGTCTCACAATGGACACCTCCGGGTACACCTCAACTCCACGGGGTGTCAGAGAGGAGGAATCGGACCCTGTTGGACATGGTCAGGTCCATGATGAGCTTCACTGATTTACCTATGTTCCTTTGGGGAGATGCCTTACTCACAGCGATTTATTTATTGAATAGAGTTCCCTCTAAATCCGTTCCTACCACACCGTATGAGATATGGCATGGTAAGAAACCAAGTCTGGGTCATCTCAAGATTTGGGGATGTCCGGCCCATGTCAAGAGACTACAGGCGGACAAGTTAGAGGCTAGGACCATAAGTGCTCGTTTTATAGGATATCCTAAAGAGTCATTAGGATACAATTTTTACGTCTCAGAGGATCACAATGTGTTTGTGAGCCGTCATGCCATCTTCTTGGAAAATCAGTTTATCCTTGATAGAGGCAGTGGGAGGAAAATTGAGCTTGAAGAGAAAGTCTCTGAAAAGCAACGAGTCATGGATCCTATTGAACCCATTCATACAGAGCCAGTACACGATGTCCCTCGACCACCTCGTAGATCTAGTAGGGTCTCCCATCCTCCCGATAGATACTTAGGTATACTAGAAGAGGATACCGAGGAAATGTTCCTGGTGGGAGATAGGGATCACATACAGGATCCCAAAACCTACAACGAGGCGATATCTGATGTCGATTCCGAGAAATGGCTGGAAGCTATGAAGTCAGAGTTAGACTCCATGCGTTCCAACCAAGTCTGGACCTTAGTAGATCCACCAGAAGGTATTGTACCTATTGGATGCAAATGGATCTACAAAAGGAAGATAGGTTCGGATGGAGAGGTAGAGACCTATAAGGCAAGGCTTGTGATGAAAGGGTATAGCCAGCGCGAAGGCATTGACTATCAGGAGACCTTTTCACCTGTTGCCATGCTAAAATCCATCCGAACATTGCTTGCCATTGCAGCATTTCATGATTATGAAATTTGGCAGATGGATGTGAAAACTGCTTTCCTGAATGGATATCTTGATGAAGATATCTATATGGAACAGCCTTTGGGTTTCACTTCCAGTGATGGAGATCACAAGGTCTGCAAGCTGCAAAGGTCCATCTATGGACTAAAGCAAGCATCTCGGAGTTGGAACACTCGTTTCGATGACGCAATCAAAACGTTTGATTTCATCAAAAATGAAGAGGAACCGTGTGTTTACAAAAAGGTTAGTGGGAGTGCTGTCGTTTTTCTCGTACTGTACGTAGATGACATTCTCCTAATAGGGAATGATATTCCCATGCTAACCTCGGTTAAGGTCTGGTTGTCAAAAGAATTCTCCATGAAAGACCTTGGGGAAGCATCCTATATTTTGGGAATAAAGGTCTATAGAGATAGATCTAAAAGGATGCTTGGCCTGTCACAGAAAATGTACATAGAGGAGGTGCTGAAGAGGTTCAGCATGGAAAACTCCAAGAGGGGTCTCTTACCCCTAAGGCATGGAATTCATCTCTCCAAGAAGATGTGCCCCAACACATCTGAAGAGATTCAACGCATGAGCAAGATTCCTTATGCATCGGCAATAGGAAGCCTCATGTATGCCATGCTATGTACACGACCTGATATAGCTCTTGCTGTGAGTGTCACAAGCAGATATCAGTCGAATCCAGGTGAAGAACACTGGACAGCTGTGAAGAATATTCTTAAGTACTTGAGAAGAACTAAAAATTTATTCTTGGTTTTTGGAGGATCATCAGAGTTAAAGGTAGAAGGGTACACAGATTCAGACTTCATGACTGATGTCGATGACAGGAAGTCAACATCTGGATACGTGTTCTTGTGCAATGGTGGTGCGGTGAATTGGAAGAGTTCTAAACAACCGATCATTGCTGATTCTACTATGGAAGCTGAATACATCGCCGCCTCTGAAGCTGCTAAGGAAGGCTTCTGGTTCAAGAAATTCATTGCAGAGTTGGATGTGATGACATCAGATGCCATAACACTCTACTGCGATAATAATGGCGCCATAGCCCTTGCTAAGGAGCCAAGGTCTCATCAGAAGTCTAAGCATATAGAGCGGCGCTTTCACCTCATACGCGACTATGTGGAGAAGAAATATGTAGAGGTGCAGAGAGTAGACTCCGCGGATAACGTGGCAGACCCGTTCACTAAGCAGCTGAGTCAGCAAAAGACTGAAGCCCACCTTGAGAAGATGGGCCTAAGATATATGACCAATTGGCTTTAGTGCAAGTGGGAGATTGTTAGATGTATGCCCTAGAAGCCAATTTGGCTGACACATTGTTGATTCTAGGGACATAATTTTGTACTTGACTATTTATTATTGAATAAATAAAAGGCATCTTTTCATTCATATTGTTTATGTGTCTATGAATCGTCCAAGAAATTAATAAGATGATGATACATATTCTCAAGAGTTGAGAATTTGAGCCATGTATCATTGGTGATTAATTTCTAAATGCTCCTGATCAATGGATCATCACGAGGACGGTGATCGATCCGATCAGTGCACAGATCACTTTCCTTCTGGATGGACGAGACTTGAGTCCACAGTGTAGGGACACTGAAGTGATAGTGCAGGTGCTTGTTAGAGAACAAGGGTACTGAGCGTGACCAAGACAAGAAGTCACTTGGATGTCTATTCACTCGTCAGTGACTTGCTTGATGTTGCAGTAGTGTGACTGGTCCTTTGACCTGCGGTGCTTCGGCTACTCACAGTGAGGTTATTGTAGTTTGACTGCACACATACATGGTCTCTAGCCATATGGGTCCATGCAGTGTAGATTGGCTGCAGTAGGTTCACTGTAGGAGTAGGGTATGCACCTATAGGGAATCTATCGACCTTGATAGAAGAGGAGTGATCCTATGTGATTTGTTAGACTGAGTTCTAAGACCTTGGCCAGGGCAGTAATATAAAGTGGAAAAAGAGTTTTCCACTATCGAACTCACGTCGAATAAATCTTGACATATGACAGACGATGGGGTTTGACGAGTTGTCCATGACCTCCGTCCTGTAGGGATCCACGATAGTAGGACTGTATCACATGTTAACTGCACCTAGAGGTTCATCATTCCATTCTGCTGGGTAGCCACTACATGCTGCTAGGTGTCACTGGTGGATGGGGGGACTCATAGGGATTATCTTGATGATCGATAAACCCTAACGAGTTGAGTTGGAATCGTTCCAACCCATTGAAAGGAGTTTTCAATGATATTGAGATAGAGATCACAATATATCTCACTACCAGTCAGAATAGAACCTATGGGGTCACACACACTAGAAGTATTGACCGATCCGATGGTTGAAATCGTGATTAGGAATCACAAGAAATCAATTTGATTGATAAAAGTTGAAGAAGGAACAAAGGGAATTAATTAATTAGACTTAAACACAAATCCTACTTCGGGTAGGATTCCTAGAGTCCTAATTGGATTAGGGCTGGGAATCCTAGTTGGAGTAGGATTGGAATTCCTACTTGGAATAGGATTCCTACAATCCTAATGAGATTAGGAATTTTGAATTAAAATAGGATTCCTACTTGGAGTAGGATTCCTAGAAATCCTAATTAGATTAGGACTTCGGATTCAAATAGAGTCCTAATTGGATTAGGACTAAAATTAAATACATCCTAATTAGATTAGGATTCCTTAAGTCTAAATTAATTATTAATCTAATGAATCAACATGACTCCTAATTGGATTAGGATTGAAGAGTTCAATTGAGTCATGGTTCATTCAAGTCCTAATTGGATTAGGACTAGCATAGATTAAACCCAATTTGGCCAATCCTAATTAGATTAGGATTAAACCATGAAAGAGGGACCTAATCCTCTTTGGAAGAGGATTAGGCTAACCAAGTAAGAGGGGCATCAGCCCCTCTCCACTTGATTAGGTGCGACATGAAGAGAGAGGGGGCCGGCGCCCCCTCTTGGAAAGTTGTCAAGGCTCCTAACTTGTAGGAGCCCTTCATCCTTATTAAAGGAGGACTAGGGCCGGCGCCCTAGATGACCCTTTCTCCTCTTCATCACGTGGCCACCCCCTCTCCATCTCTCCTTGGTTCAGCCGCCATCAGCAAGGGGAAAAGAAGAGGAGGCGTCTCCCTCCTCTTGGTCTTCTTCCTTGGCTTCAGCGCGTGTGAAGAGAAGAAAGCTGCGAAGGGATTTGATCTTCTTCCTCTTCTTCATCCTTCTTCTTCCTCCTCTCAAGTGCAATCAAGAGTTGATTGAAAGAGAGGACATCAGCCATCAAAGCTATCTCTGCAAGGGAGCTAGCACCCCGGTGAGATAGAGAGCTTGGATCGGATCCTGCTTCGTGTGGATACCCGTAGAGGCCGGACGTTTGAACGGCTTCAAGCGAACCCTCTTCCAAAACCACGAATTCAGATTTGCGGTGATCATCTACCCGCGCAAGGTGAAGATTTGATCTTTCTAATAATTTTAAAAGTTTTAATTCCTACCTAATTACGAAAGGTCTCGAAACAACGTTCATGCGATGAACGTCGAACTCGTGCATGCCGATTCCGCTGCCATCTGAAAAATTTTTGAAATATCAGCGGCATGGGCGGGTTCCCAACAGGAAGAAGGCTGCAATGGATGTATTTTTGGTGCCCATATTTGACCCCTTTTAATGGCCTCCGAATTTTCATTCAAAATTCGAAATTTATTTTCAAAAAACCTCTTTTAGTTGGCACATGCAAAGGAATAGGAACAACCCAAATCAGATCTCAACCAAATCTGATTTAAATTCAAATTTTAAACACATGTGCAAGAGGGAAGGAATTTGAAATCCATGCGGCAAGGTAAAACACTTCATAATTTCGAAATCACCTCTTGAAATTCAAATTTAATCCATTCAAAAACTCAGACGCCACCTTGGCTGATGGTTTGAGTGATTAAAATCATTTAACACATTGCTTAATGTTTGAATTTAAATTCAAATAACAAACAATGTCGCCATGTGTCAAGCAATGGGTCCATGTGCCATGCAATAATTTTGGTTTATTTAAAATTCATGAAATCCAATTCCATGTCACCAATAATTGCCACATCATCTAAGCCTAATCCCCTTGGGTTGCACCTAATCAAATTTGGTCAAACCCGAATTAAAATAAAGCAATTTGGTTGAACCCAATCTAATCAGGTCAGACCCTGATTGAGCTCAAATTGAATCCAATTCAATTTTGGCTCATGCAAACTCAATCAAATAGAATTATTACTTTGTGTTGGACCTAATTCAATTAGGTCAATCCCCAATTAAGAACAAATTAATTTGATCAGATTAAGTCCTTTTTGGTTCTGACCTAATCCAATCAGGTCAAAACCCTGATTGAGCCCAAACTTGAATCCAATTCAATTTGGCTCATCCTTAGCACAATTACTCAATCAAATTGAGTTTATTAGTAATTTAATTACTAATTAATCCTTCAATAATTACTTTAATTATTTTATAAGATAATTTGCCAATCAAATTGACCAAATTATCCCTGAATGATTCTTAATCATTCATCAGCTTTCTTGATCAATCAGGAATCTTCTATGCGTGTGACCTCATAGGTTCGAACCTAAGCCGGTAGTATAGGAACAATTTTCTACACTAATCGATGTGACCATCTAGCAATGGTACCCGACGTCCGGATAGGTCGAATATATGCGAAGCAAATATTCTGGAACCCTGAACTATGGTTACTGTATAATTCAATCCCTTTGACTCCTAATGCCAGGATGACTTAGAGCTCACTGTCAACCCTATAATTAGTACATCCATTATGTGATTAACTTTAGATATCCCGTGACTCCTCACTGGGATTACCCTGGCCAAGGTTTTGCTAAATTAATCACAAGACATTATCTCCTGTTTTCAGGAGAGGTCAATTCCATCTTGACTCACAACTGACTACGCAAGTACTTGACTGCACCCAGTGACCTTCCATCACTGAATTAGAAATTCAGGTAGTCCCGGTACCAAAGTACAGTGAGTTGCTTGCTAGTCACAGGTTGCGGTCTCAGGTCAGAGGGCCAAACTTATATCCATATCCACTCGGAACATCTCTCGACAGTAGAGCGTTCCGGAATTGGTCACGTTTAGTGAAATGTACTTCTACACTTCACTTGTGTGGCATACCAGTGTTTCCACACTCCTTGGTTAAGAGGACAACCAACGTATATGTCACACAACGACCTAATCTCGATAATGTTGTCGTCCTAGTAACAACATATCATTTCGTTGCAAACAAGTTTAAGGACTCAAAGATAAATCCTCCTTTATCATAACATAAGTCCTAAGGACTTCATCATATAAGAGTTCATTTGAAGATGAAATGATGAATAATGCCAAATAACACTTTATTAATTTGTCAATTCATTTACAAAATTCAATCATCAATATGCTGACGATTGACATTTAGGATACAAATTCCAACAACTCCCACTTAGCCTAATGCCAATCGGCACAGTATCTAATACCCATCTTCGACTTGTGTTCGTCGAACTCTTTGATGCCGAGGACTTTGGTAAATGGGTCAGCCAGATTTTCTTTTGTGTCAATCTTCTGAAGATCAATATCACCTCGATCAATGATCTCTCGAACCAGGTGGTAGCGACGTAGAATATGCTTGGTCCGCTGATGTGCTTTGGGTTCTCTTGCTTGAGCTATGGCCCCAGTATTGTCACAAAATACAGGCACTGGACCATCAATGGAGGGTGTCACTCCAAGCTCGGTGATGAACTTCCGCAACCATACAGCTTCCTTGGCGGCATCAGATGCTGCGATATATTCTGCTTTACATGTAGAATCTGCCACTGTATGCTGCTTGGAACTCTAAAAGCAGATGGCCCCACCCTTAAGAGTGAAGATATATCCTGACACGCTCTTGCTATCATCTTGATCTGACTGAAAACTTGAATCAGTATATCCCTCAAGTTTTAAGTCAGAATCACCATAGACAAGCCACTGATCTTTAGTATTTCTCAAATACTTAAGGATGGTTTTTACAACCTTCTAGTGGTTGCTACCTGGATCAGACTGGTATCTGCTCACTACTCCTAGTGAGTATGCCACGTCTGGTCTAGTACATGTCATGGCATACATTATAGATCCCACTGCCGAAGCATATGGAATTCTATCCATACTCTCTCTTTCTTGAGGGGTTGTCGGACAATCCCTTTTAGAGAGGCTAATTCCATGGCCCATCGGAAGATAGCCTTTCTTGGAATTAATCATACTGAACCTCTTCAGTATAGTATCAATGTATGTGGATTGAGATAATCCAAGCAATCTTCTAGATCTATCTCTATAGATCTTCATCCCTAGGATGTAAGATGCTTCTCCCCAAATCCTTCATGGCAAATTGAGATGATAGCCAAACCTTTATTCCTTGTAATGCAGGAATGTCATTCCCGATTAAAAGAATGTCATCCACATACAAAATAAGGAATATAATAACTGAACCATTTGCCCATTTATAAATGCAAGTTCCTCTTCATTCTTAATGAAGCCATATGTTTTGATTACCTTATCAAAACGTATATTCTAACTCCGTGAAGCTTGCTTTAATCCATAAATGGATTTTTGAAGCTTGCACACTTTAGACTCATCTGCAGATGTAAAACCTTCAGGTTGTATCATATACACTTCCTCTTCTAAATCTCCATTTAGAAATGCGGTCTTTACATTCATTTGCCAGATTTCATAGTCTAAATGTGCTGCTATCGCAAGCACAATCCGAATGGACTTGAGCATTGCCACAGGAGAAAACGTCTCGTCATAGTCAATACCATAACGTTGACGATAACCCTTGGCAACCAAACGGGCTTTATAGGTCTCTACCTTTCCGTCTGCGCCCCGTTTCCTTTTGAATATCCACTTACACCCTATGGATTTAATTCCTTCGGGTGGGTCAACTAATGTCCAAACATCATTGACCTTCATGGATTCCATTTCGGATTGCATGGCTCCAAGCCATTTATCAGAGTCATACCTCTGCATTGCATCCATATATGTGATCGGATCCTCATTGTTTTCATCAAGTTCGATAGGATCCCCATCCCGGACCAAGAAACCGTAGTATCTGTCCGGCTGACGTGGTACTCTACCCGATCGCCTTAATGGTGCATCTAATATGGGTTCTGGATCTGATCTAATCAAATCCGACTCAACTGGTTCAGTAGATGGTGTCGGATCTTCTACATGTTGAACTTCTCTAAGCTCAACATTAGAGCTATTTGTTCCTTCACCAAGGAATTCCTTTTCTAAGAAAATTGCTCTATTGCTTACGAACAACTTTTGTTCTTCAGCAAAGTAGAAGTAATATCCTTTAGTTTCTTTAGGGTAACCAACAAAGAAACATTTGTCAGACTTGGGTTCAAGTTTGTCTGTCTTCAAACGTTTGACGTACGCCGGACACCCCCAAATCCTAAGGTGAGAGAGCATCGGCTTACGTCCAGTCCACATCTCATGTGGTGTTTTATTTACAGACTTACTTGGAACCTTATTTAGAATATAGCAGGCTGACTCAAGAGCATATCCCCAAAAGGATATGGGCAGATTAGCAAACCCCATCATGGATCGAACCATGTCTAACAGAGTTCGATTTCTCCTTTCTGACACACCATTATATTGTGGTGTACCAGGAGGAGTCCATTGGGAGAGAATCCCATTTTCTCCTAGATATGTCAAAAATTCACTGGAGAGGTATTCACCTCCTCGATCTGATCGAAAGAGTTTTAATACTCTTTCCAGTTTGTTTTTCTACTTCATTACGATATAATTTGAACATTTCAAATGATTCAGATTTATGTCTCATTAAATAGACATAACCATACCTAGAAAGGTCGTCTGTAAACGTAATGAAATATGAATACCCACCTCTAGCATCTGTGCTCATTGGCCCACATACATCAGAATGTACAAGGGTCAATAAATCACTGGCTCGTTCACCTTTTCCGGTAAAAGGTGATTTGGTCATTTTACCAAGAAGACATGATTCACAGGTTGTCAATGATTCACAATCATTAACATCAAGGATTCCCTCTTAACCTGTTCATCCTATTCTTGTTAATATGACCTAGCCTATGATGCCAAAGGTAGACATCCGTGACATTATCTATTCTAGGGCGCTTATTGGATTTATACATTACATGAACAGGCTGTGACAAAATGTAAATGCCATTACTCAGAATTCCATTCATTACAACAACACCATTCCAAATGACATTGCAATAATCCTTTTTTATTGATATTTCATAACCATTTTTGGCCAAAAGGCCTACAGAAATGATATTCAATAGAAAACTTGGACAATAGTGACAATCACTAAGGACATTTACATGAGAGCTGAATTCAAGTTTAAGAATTCCTAAAGCTAGAACTGGAACTGGTCTTCCATCTCCAACATTCAGGAACCTTTCTCCTTCTTCAAACCTCTTACTGACTTGTAGCCCCTGCAACGAATTGCAAATATTAAAAGGACTACCAGTATCCAATACCCAGGTCGAATTATCACAAATAGAAAAATTGCAAGGTGTTATCATATAAGTACCTTGATTGGCAACTGATTGCCCACTTTTCTTAGGCCGGTTCGGATCGAGGGATGCAATGTAAAGAGGACAGTTCCTCTTCCAATATCCTTGCTTCTTGCAGAAGAAGCACTCCGCCTTGCTCTGATCAGCCTTTTTATTCTTTTTCTGACTAGGCTGAGCATGGTGCACCTGTTTCTTTTGGATTTTCTTTTTCTTTTTTCCTTTCTTAAAGGAGCGACCCTTGGATGAACCTCCCACTAAATTCACCGTCTTCTTAAGAAGTTGGTGATCATTCTCAAACGTCTGTAGTAACCCCAACAATTGGTGATAATTCACTACAGGTTTTGTCATACGAAAATGAGTGAGAAAAGGACGGTATGATCCAGGCAATGAGTTTAGTATGGCATCCTTCCCCAATTGATCATGAAGGGGAAAGCCAAGAGAGCTTAGACGCTCGATCAACTCAATCATGTACAGTACATGATCAGTTACCGAGGTCCCATCTTTCATTCGGGCGCTGAAGATGGCACAACTAGTTTTGTGCCTCTCAACGTCGTCAGGAACGCCGAATGATTCATTCAACACTTGAATGATATCTTCCGGCTGCGTATTCTCAAAATGCCTACTAAACTCATCACTTATTGCTGCCAACATGATGCATCGAACAGTGATCCGGTCACTGAGCCACTTCTGATAAGTGTCTCTGGCTGATCTTGATGCATTAGCAGCGGGCTGCTCAGGTGCTTGATCCGTTATCACATAAAGGATCCTCTCATGCTCTAGCACTATTTTCAGTTTTCTATGCCAATTATTGAAATTTGGACCAGTCAACTTGTCATTGTCCAACAATGAGCGAAGTGATAAATTAGTGGCCATTTCTGCATAAAAAGAAAATTTGGCTATTAGTATATGAATTGACTAAACACAGTAGACTTGGACTTTAGTCTAAAGATATTTCTACTATTTTATACAAATTGGTAGCCTCTACCTCTAATTCGAAAAATTACTCCTAATTCTTTAGTGGGCACTAGAACCCAATAGATCCCATATAGGCCCGAGTGTGGCTCGGCCAACCCATATGCACCTATTGGTAGGTTCTTAACCAATTGCTTCACCAAGCAACTTCTAGTGATGATTTTGCCCTAGGTTTTCCGGCAGGCGTGTGGCGCCTCCACCGAATACCCTAGTCAGATCCAACCATTAAATGATAGGGTTAAGTCTAATCAACTAATAGACGACCAAGCCGGAGTGTGGCTCGGCTCACCTGACCGCCTATTGAAGGTACACTTAACTCATTGTTGCCCAGTAGATACAAGCCAAGAGGGGGGGTGAATTGGGTCTTTTAAAACTTTTATGCTACTTCTAAAACTTTTTGATTAACTATGCTAAGTTGTATAGATACACAGTGAAAGTTAAACTTAGCAAGGTTTTGATGTATAGACTTCGACTTGATTAAATATGCTTGCAACTAAAAGATGTGCGGATAAGAATTAAGCAAGCAATTTATCTAAGTAAGTAAGTGTGTTAGTTAGACAATAACTAGAGGCATTACAAACACAAAGGACATATAGTGGTTCGGTGCACCCCAGCACCTACATCCACTCCCCAAGACCTCTTGGGAATTTCACTATAATCCTACCGATTACAGCCGGTTGTTTTACAAGCTCACAACCCAACTTGTTGTTTTACGAGCGCACAACGAACTCGGTCGATTTTTCCAGGCTCACCGACTAGAACCACTCCGATTGTTTTCCCGGGCTCACAATCAAACCCTTACACGTTGGTTTTACCCTCGGCTCACCAACAAACCTAAACCCCGTTGGTTTTCCCTTTGGCTCACCAATAAACCTTACACCGTTGGTTTTTTCTTTGGCTCACCAACAAACCTTTACCCCTTGATTCAATCCCGTGATTGAATCAAGTTACAAGATATTATAACAAAGTTTAAGATAAATCAAAGCTTCTTAAACAAGCAAATATAACACTATAAGCAAATAGAGTAAAGTGAAGTCCTCAAACGAGTTTGGAAGATGAAGGAGCTCGACTTCTTCTTTACTTGACCCTCTTCTGATTTGGCACGAAGTGGAGGATCACTGAGGCAGCACACGGATGGAGAGGAAGCTTTCGGATTCACTTGGATGCTCTTCTTCTCTCTATTTCGTTTTGGATGGCCCTTTTGTGCTTGTGGGAGATTTCCTTTGTAATCTCTTTGAGATCTCTTTCCTAGATGATCTCTCCCACTTCCATAAGTTCTCCCCTAGCTCTCTTCTTGTTTTTATAGCTTTAGATGGCGTGGAAACAAGAATATAGCCGTTAGAGACAAAAATAGAGCCGTTGGACACAGTCTGCACTTCCTGACAATATTACCGTTGGGATCGGAGTCGACTCGCGCGATCAGGAGTCGACTCGCCTGTTGCAGGAGTCGACTCGTGCTTTACTTCGGCCACTGTTCCAAATTTGAATTATGGTGCATCCTCGACTGGGAGTCGACTCGTCTTAACCCGGAGTCGACTCGCCAACTTCTGGAGCTAACTTGGCAATTTCGGAGTCGGCTCATCCACTGAAGTCCGTGGATCCAATTTTGAATTTTATCCTCTCGAGTCGACTCGACTGTCCTGGGAGTCGACTCGAATCTCAGAGCCCGAACTCCCGATCCTCTGTCTTTTGGCTCGTCCAGTCTTGGAGTCGACTCGAACTTCCTTGGAGTCGACTCGGCTCTCAGTTTGCGAAACTTGGTCTTCTGCCTTTTTGATGTGAAGCTGTCTTGGAGTCGACTCGAGCTGTCTGGGAGTCGACTCGAATCTCAGAGGCAGTAACTTGGTTTTCTGTCTGTTGATGGTCGCGGAGTCTCGGAGTCGACTCGTGCAATGCGGGAGTCGACTCGAATCTCAGAGTCCCAAAAATGCTCTCTGACTTTTTCTTTGTGTTCCGCTGAGAGTCGACTCTTGCTTTCTTTGGAGTCGACCTACCAACCATCGGAGTCGACTCGCGTTCCACTGGAGTCGACTCGAATCTCAGACCCGAAAACTGCTCTCTGACTTTTCTGCCTGTAACTCCTAGGAGTCGACTCAAACTTCTCCGGAGTCGACTCGGTAAACATTGGAGTCGACTCGAAATCCTCAGGAGTCGACTCGAAGACTATTCTTTTGAATTTTTCCTTTGATTTTACTCTTCCAAATTGAATCCTTTGAACTTTAAGCTTGGGCCAATAAATTGTAGCTTTCTTCCAACTTGAGAGCTTTGGAGGCCTTCTTGTGTTCTTCCAACTTGCTATGTTCCTTGCAAAATAAATATCTTTCTCCTTGCAACATAAACATTAGTATCTATACTTCAAGGTTTTGTGATCATCAAAATCAATCTATGAATCAATCTTTGGGTCATCAATCTCCCCCTTTTTGATGATGACAAAACTTGGAGTATATGCAATATAAAAGATATTGATTCTAGAAGTAATACATAGCTAAGTTGCATGAAGTAGAAAACATATATATTTAAAAACATACTTCATGATAATGCTTTAGATTTAATCAGCTTAACACAATCAACATATTTAAATTTTAAGCTGATTTGTATTCAATTCAAAGTAATAAAGCATTCTGAGTATATAGCATATACTTAGATATTTCTCCCCCTTTTTGACAACATCAAAAAGATAGTGAAACATTAAGTACCAAGATCAGAGCAGAACACATCGAGTGTGAATTCAAGAGGTTTTTTAATTTGATACCACAGATAGTTTTCTAACCTCTCTTCACTAAGTATGAGTGGAAATCTGAGTGGAAATCTAACCTCTCTTCACTAAGTATGAAAGCTTGTTCATTTAAGACCTTTTGCCCAATCTATTAAGTATTTTATCAACATGAGAGCAATTTAATTAATTTTCAGAGTAAAAGATCAAAACTTATATATTTGGAAAAACATATCATCATGTTGGATCATTAATTCTTAATGACTTCAAAGTTCTTTTATGATAATAAGAGCATTGGGGCACAAATACCAAAATATGAGTTTATGCAATTTTTGATACATCTTTGAGCTCTTTTAAAGACTTTCTTTTATTCCTTTAGAAAATAAGCACAATTTGATACATAAAATAATGAATTGGCACAAAATAGAAGTTCTAAAGAGCAAGCCAATTAAAACTCATTAGTGAGGTTCAAAATAGATTTTCTAAGAGATACTCAAGAAAATTTAATACATTGTTCTCCTCCTTTTTTATTAAATTAGAGGCTCTTAAGATTTGCAATTTGGTTCAAGAGTGATGCATGAGATATACTAACCAAATAACACGCCTCAAGGTGTATCATAAAGATTTTCAGATTTAAATTTCAGATGATACATATTGGAGAGTATTAGAATCACTTTTCATTTAGTATTCTTTCTCTCTCCTTTAGTTATAGATTTATGTGATTAAGTTCCATAAGACCTCTCCTTCTGAAATTTTTTTTCTCCCCCTCAATTGATCATTCCATTTAAGAGTTTAGAATCCTAAGATAATGTTCAATAAAATTGTCAATCTCAAAAATATATTTTCTATAAGTTTCAGCTTATTTTCATAAGACTCAAGGTTTGAGATAAGACAACCTTTATAGAACTCATCTCAAGGTAATTTAAAGCATGTCTTGCAATATAAGGAAGTTCATAAAAATCAATCCATAAGATTTAAGGTATACATCAAATTGAAGTAACTTTAGGATAAGATACTGAATATCTAAAGCTCCCCCTCAAAAGATGCGTACTTCTTTAATCATTCTTTTCTTTTGTTGAATTTCAGATTATAATGACAAACGTGAATAGAACTGAAATTCTATGATATCGAGAATGGAGAGTGATCAAGAATTATTCAAAATTTATAGCAATCACCCTTTTTAATCTATCAAGAACAAGTTATGCTTCCTCTTAATCTTTGAGAAAATGTACTGAAATATTAATCAGAAAATGATTCATTTGACGCTCAGTTTCTTTCAACAGCATTTACATTTTCTTTCTTTTAGAGTCATTTGAGTGAGGTGAAATATTTCTAGCTTTTAGATCATTCACTCTATTGATGGAAGTCTTTAATAATGTAGGAGAGAAAAATATATAGATGATCATTGAGGTATATATATTTATAGAACTCAATTTCTTAATCATAGTTTTTTTCATGAACCAGCAATGTATACATGAAGCACAATAAATATATATTTTTTTTTATATCAAAATAGAATCATAAAAAAAATTGCTTGTAATCAAGATCATTGAAAGACACATCATTTAGACCAATATTAGTACATTTTAACGATAAGAAAAGATATGTTTCGGATGCGTACCGGAGCAACCAACCAAGGCATCAAAATTAATTCTGTTTTTCTTAAATTAAGATTTTATTTAGAAATCATATTGAATTTAAGCTTTTATACAAAATCAGATTCTGAATTTCATAAAGATTTTCAATAGAGGCCTTTTAAGTCATAATTTGAGATATGTATCTTTCACATTGTGGCTCATCTTAAATTATTATGATTGAAAAATACATATTTCAATACCATTAAAGCACTTTCAGAATCTTTGTGTTTAATTTTGAGTTTCGATACAAAATAAAGGATATTTTAACAAGTATTAGGACATTATGTATCAAAGTTAGGCGAGTAGAAAGATAGATCAAAATCAATTTATTTTTTCTAAATAGAGATATTCTTCTCTTCTCCTTTCTACAATTTTATTTAGCTTTCAGATTTTAACGATGATTGTGAATAACAAATCTGAATTTTCTTTTCAATAAAACCAAACAAAAGATGTTATGTAGCATTTCAAACATTCAATCAAATTGTCCAAGTATGGGGTACTACAAAAGATATTGAGAACCCATAATTTAAAATATCATGCCACATGCAAAATATAGTGTGTGTTAAGTCATACATTAAAATATTAAGAACAAGCATGTCAAGTATCAAAATCAATTCTTTTCAAATAAACTCCCCCTATTTAAATATAATCTTGCAATGATTTCATCCTTAAAGTGTGTCTTCAAGTTATTAAAAATTTGACTTAATTCTACTTTCATTTACTTTGTTTTTCATTTATAACTTTCTTATGCTCTATACTCTATTTGCTCCCTATCCGGTGGAGTTGGGAAGGGGCACGAGGTACTACCACTAGCCTCCCTCTTGTGCCATCCCTAATATGCCCTACACCGAATAGTTGGGTCAAATAGTGCCGGGTACTACCACTAGCCTCCCCATTGGCACCATCCCTATGATGAGCAATATAGAAGGGTTAAAATGTTTACTTCGAATTCTCCCTGTTTTAGTGTAATTAATTGTGGATTTTATCCCTTCCAAAAGTCCCGAATATATTATGTTTGTTTTACCTTTCCTTAAGATTAGAGTATTTGCCTTTGCTTAGATTCTACACCTCTTGAATAATATTCATTTTCTTCTCTTTATCTCTCTCTCTTTTTGTTATTCTCAAGTAATTTACATGAAAGAGCAGAATAAAGAATTGATCTTGTGCATCATATATATATGTGTATCATGCAAACAACATTTTCATTATGCTCATGGATTCATAATTTCACACAAGTTATTTTAGATCAAACTTTTAAGCATATACTTGTGTATTTCATGGTTATGATATAGGCAAAGAAATCATTTAGTTTAGGCAAACCATGAAACAATTTCTACGAGCATAAGTCAATCAATATGTATAGAGCCATGATATCAAAAGTTAATAATTAAAGAACTTAATCATGCCATAATAAGACTTAAGTTGTTGACTTTGCTCAAGAAGTATCTAGAATTACCAATCCATTCTGCATTCTTCAGTCAAATACCTACTAGATTTCTTATGTATGAACCTTTGGCTGAAGAAGGTCCTCTCTCTTGTTTGCAAGTGAATGTTTATTGTATCTTACATGGAGATATCCTTCAAGTTGAGATCTCTCATTTTCTTGCTCAAGGATCCTGCATTATTAACAAACTCCTTTTCTTTCTTGAAAGAAAGTCATTGGTTTCTTCAAGATACAAAACATTCATCCAACATATTTTTTTTAACTAGATGACTCAATATAAGATATGACAATAGTTGAATATTGAGTCACTTTACGCCAGAGATTGCCTAAATATAAGCAAGCACATATCACTTGAACTAAAGAGATAGTTTCATTAACCAAGATGGTTCAAGGACAAGTATGTGAGGCAATAGGAAGTTTTATCAAGGTCAAATCAATTTCTCAAAAACGATGTAGTTTAGATTTTATTTGCTTAAGATAATTATTAATAAGACATGCTAGCTAAGTTTTAATCAACTTATCTTAAACAGTTGTTTCTATCAAAATTCAGATTATGAATTATTAGAGTTAGATTGAAGTCTTGCACAAGGGCACATAATGAGTATACAATATGGTCTACTGCTGTATGATAAAATAATTATTCTATCATACTTCAATACAGCTTTAAAACAATAGATCTACTTTGCTCATCCTTTTCAAATTATACAAGATGGGGTCATAGACATACCTTCTTCATGCCAATCTTCTATAAGAGTTTTCTTGTGGACTAACTTTGGTCAATGAAGATCCCCTTTCTTGTTTGTCTTAATTTAGAGTTTGAGAAAGAAAATGTTAATTCATTCATTATACATATTTCAAACTCACTTTGCATGAGCTTAGTAAAATCTCCATATAAATTTTCATCAGTAGAACAAAAATGATGCCATCAATGTGTGCTTTGAGCAAGCAAGATATCACAGATTCATCTTTTTAATGTATAGATTTATCATTATTACTTTCTATCAAAAAGGTTACTTAAGCTTTTATATCATGCTTTTGATGCTTGTTCCAAATTATAAATTGCTTTATCATATTTGTAATGAGTGTTTTCAAATATGGTGGTTATTTAACATATATCTTCTTTAATAAAATAAGCACCTAGGAGTGCATTCTACACATTGATTTGATAGAATATAAAGCTCATAAAGCAAGCAAATGATAATGGTGATCTTTACTTCTAATCATGCAAGAATCAAGATCTATTTCATCTTTTCTTGATTTAGTCTTTTAGTAGTCATCAATTTTTCTTCATTAAGTGCATTTCTGAAAAACTCAATTTGGTTATAATTATTAACAAGTTTTCAGATTGTTATATGTAAAAGATTAACCATATACATATATAATTTGATTTTAGTATTTTGATAATAAATCATTAGTCTCATAAAGAATAAAATGAATTGATACTTCTACAACTAGAATCTTTTCATAAATGTTCTATATGCATTGCTTGATGAATGATATCCAAGGATAGAGATATCTTTATGAGATTTGGCATTATTTTCATAAGAACATATCAAGCATAACGTGTATGACTGAAAAATATGAAGGATATGCAATGGTTCATTTTTCATTTTTCAGAAGATCAAAAGGAGTTTTCATCAAAAATAGATCTAATAGAAATCATATGTATGACAAGCGGTGATGATAGCTTTTAAAAATCATTTAAGTAGATGACTATCATACACAATTGTCTTTTTCATTTCTTCAAGAATTCTATTAACCCTATTTTACTTAAGGTGTCCTTGGTGCTGAAATAATTAATTTCTGTATAAACTTTATCAGGATTTTGGTTTTCAACACTGTGCCATGATACTCTTTATCTTCACAGTTTGGAAACCTTTATCATTTGAAACACTTTTACATGATTTAGCAAATACAGAAAATATTTCAATTTTATTTGCCAAGAACACATCCAATGTAAGCTTTTGAAAACTTAGTGATGGAAACAACATCTTTAGATTTAGAAATTGATTTTGTTTGTTTTCTTAGTTAACATGCATAGCAAGCTTTGACCTATCAGAATATAATCTAAGTAAGCCTATGACAAAGTCTTTTGAAATTAGGTCCATACTAGCATAAGGTAAGTTTTCATGCCAAAAAGAATTCTTTGATCTTAGTATTTAAGCACATGTATTCAAAAGGTACACCAAGTACACATTCTCGTGTTTATTGTCAATAAGGATAATGCCGTGGATAATAATTCTTAATCAAGCATATAGAGAATTCATAGAGTTATCTTTAATAATGATTAATCATTTAGCAACTTTATCCAATGGTGAGTAAAGTATCTTATAATGTGAAGTGATTTGGTTATATTTTCAAAAATATTTTCTATATCACAAAACACATGCAATTCATACTTTAATCAAATACTAGAACAAGAATAATGATGAGATGCAAGAATTACTAATTTCCTTATTCTTATTATTATTACATTTACTAAAAGACTATATTTTTTTTGAGTTTCAATGTGTCTAGAACACCCATTTGTATGAATCTATTTGGTCCATGGGTATCTTGGCACACCTATGTCTACATCCTCATATTTTCATTTTGGGTACCCAAGCTTGCTTGGGTCCTTGAGAGTTAGGACATAAGGTTCCTTTTGGAACTCAAATTTGTTTAATTCTAATAACTTTACCATTTGATTTAATTGTGTTAGAATGATGGGAAAAGTTGTTATGCCCATTCTTTTCATATTTGAAATAGGTTATCTTATTTAAGGGTTTGCTTGGTGAATTGATAACCCTTTTATCTAAAGATTTATTGTTAAGTAAAAGAGTCAAGTCAAGTTTTGATTTATCAAAATCAGCATGTTGGCTTTCAAACATTATTTTTAATCTTTCTGAACTTACAGTGAATTTGTTAATAACAGATCTTAATTGGTTAATTTCTTTGCTTAAGTTTTGATTTTCTTTAATTAGGTTCTGATTTTTCTGGATCAATTGTTCTGAGTTTGACCGTAAGGTTTCATTTTCAGAATTTAGTTTATCTTGTATTTCATCATTAGAATTCCTCTCTTTTGAAATTTTTAGATTTAGTTTCTTAAGATGTTTATTCTTCACAGCTAATTTTCTACATTCATCATACAAATCATGAAAAGCATTTAATAATTCATCATAAGAAAATTCTTCTAGAAAATTATTTGATGTAAAAGTAGGTTCAGTTTTTACCTTGTCTTCTTGTGCCATAAAGCACAGGTTAGTTACCTCTTGTAGTTCCTTGGAGTTAATATCTTCATTGTTGCTCCTAACTTTTATTTTCTTGCTTGACTCTTTCTTGGTCAAGGCTTTCTTCCTTTTTATCTCTTTCTTCCTTTCTTCTTGCTTCCTCTTCTTCTTTGTCTTTAGGAAGCTGATTTGCCTTCGAGTCGACTCGGACCTTATAGGAGTCGACTCGGTTAACTTGAGAGTCGACTCTAAAATACTTGGGGTCGACTCGACTGAGATGGAAGTTTCAACACCTTTTTCTGCAGTCTCATTGTTAGTATGCAATTGAAGTACATGTGAGCTACTCTGAGATTTCTCATAAATATTTTCTAAAGTATCCCAGATCTCCTTTGCAGATAAGCATGCAGAAATTTCATTAAACATTGTTTCTTGAATCGCACAATATAATATGTTCATAGCATTAGCATTTAATTGTGCTAAGTCCTTTTCATTAAAAGTTTGAGAGAGTGTGTGAGGGTCATTTATTATGATTTTCCAATAGTAATAGTTTTGTGATTGAATAAAGATGCGCATGCGTATTTTCCAATGTGCATAGTTTATGCCATTAAATAGTGGAGGTGTGTCAATTGCTTGTCCTTCTCCTAGAAAACTATCTATTTGAGTTGTCATGATCTTTGGCTCTAGTCGGTTAAGACTACAAATAATATTTGAGCACCTGCTCTGATACCACTTGTTGCCCAGTAGATACAAGCCAAGAGGGGGGGTGAATTGGGTCTTTTAAAACTTTTATGCTACTTCTAAAACTTTTTGATTAACTATGCTAAGTTGTATAGATACACAGTGAAAGTTAAACTTAGCAAGGTTTTGATGTATAGACTTCGACTTGATTAAATATGCTTGCAACTAAAAGATGTGCGGATAAGAATTAAGCAAGCAATTTATCTAAGTAAGTAAGTGTGTTAGTTAGACAATAACTAGAGGCATTACAAACACAAAGGACATATAGTGGTTCGGTGCACCCCAGCACCTACATCCACTCCCCAAGACCTCTTGGGAATTTCACTATAATCCTACCGATTACAGCCGGTTGTTTTACAAGCTCACAACCCAACTTGTTGTTTTACGAGCGCACAACGAACTCGGTCGGTTTTTCCAGGCTCACCGACTAGAACCACTCCGATTGTTTTCCCGGGCTCACAATCAAACCCTTACACGTTGGTTTTACCCTCGGCTCACCAACAAACCTAAACCCCGTTGGTTTTCCCTTTGGCTCACCAACAAACCTTACACCGTTGGTTTTCCCTTTGGCTCACCAACAAACCTTTACCCCTTGATTCAATCCCGTGATTGAATCAAGTTACAAGATATTATAACAAAGTTTAAGATAAATCAAAGCTTCTTAAACAAGCAAATATAACACTATAAGCAAATAGAGTAAAGTGAAGTCCTCAAACGAGTTTGGAAGATGAAGGAGCTCGACTTCTTCTTTACTTGACCCTCTTCTGATTTGGCACGAAGTGGAGGATCACTGAGGCAGCACACGGATGGAGAGGAAGCTTTCGGATTCACTTGGATGCTCTTCTTCTCTCTATTTCGTTTTGGATGGCCCTTTTGTGCTTGTGGGAGATTTCCTTTGTAATCTCTTTGAGATCTCTTTCCTAGATGATCTCTCCCACTTCCATAAGTTCTCCCCTAGCTCTCTTCTTGTTTTTATAGCTTTAGATGGCGTGGAAACAAGAATATAGCCGTTAGAGACAAAAATAGAGCCGTTGGACACAGTCTGCACTTCCTGACAATATTACCGTTGGGATCGGAGTCGACTCGCGCGATCAGGAGTCGACTCGCCTGTTGCAGGAGTCGACTCGTGCTTTACTTCGAACACTGTTCCAAATTTGAATTATGGTGCATCCTCGACTGGGAGTCGACTCGTCTTAACCCGGAGTCGACTCGCCAACTTCTGGAGCTAACTTGGCAATTTCGGAGTCGGCTCATCCACTGAAGTCCGTGGATCCAATTTTGAATTTTATCCTCTCGAGTCGACTCGACTGTCCTGGGAGTCGACTCGAATCTCAGAGCCCGAACTTCCGATCCTCTGTCTTTTGGCTCGTCCAGTCTTGGAGTCGACTCGAACTTCCTTGGAGTCGACTCGGCTCTCAGTTTGCGAAACTTGGTCTTCTGCCTTTTTGATGTGAAGCTGTCTTGGAGTCGACTTGAGCTGTCTGGGAGTCGACTCGAATCTCAGAGGCAGTAACTTGGTTTTCTGTCTGTTGATGGTCGCGGAGTCTCGGAGTCGACTCGTGCAATGCGGGAGTCGACTCGAATCTCAGAGTCCCAAAAATGCTCTCTGACTTTTTCTTTGTGTTCCGCTGAGAGTCGACTCTTGCTTTCTTTGGAGTCGACCTACCAACTATCGGAGTCGACTCGCGTTCCACTGGAGTCGACTCGAATCTCAGACCCGAAAACTGCTCTCTGACTTTTCTGCCTGTAACTCCTAGGAGTCGACTCAAACTTCTCCGGAGTCGACTCGGTAAACATTGGAGTCGACTCGAAATCCTCAGGAGTCGACTCGAAGACTATTCTTTTGAATTTTTCCTTTGATTTTACTCTTCCAAATTGAATCCTTTGAACTTTAAGCTTGGGCCAATAAATTGTAGCTTTCTTCCAACTTGAGAGCTTTGGAGGCCTTCTTGTGTTCTTCCAACTTGCTATGTTCCTTGCAAAATAAATATCTTTCTCCTTGCAACATAAACATTAGTATCTATACTTCAAGGTTTTGTGATCATCAAAATCAATCTATGAATCAATCTTTGGGTCATCACTCATCATATATTGAATGACAATTCCAATGCTTGATAAGTACCAGGCGTGTGGCGCCTCCAATAATTATCAAAACATTGGACCCATTATCACCCAACTTAATGGGAGGCTATGACCTAGTTATCTCCATAAACATTTCATTTTAAGGACCTAATAATTTTAGAGGATTTCATAATTAGGATAGATGAGAAGATCCGGTTAGTCTAATTTCTCCCACTGACTTCACCAAATCAGATTAGACTCAAACCGGTTAAGGAGACACCTAAATCAGTCATACTGATTTTCCTTAAGGCATGGGCTAACTCGAATCATTAAGTGATCCAATCAAAATGTGATTGACCATGTCGGCCAGGTAAGTGAGATCGGTGGAAGGGATATGCCATTAACTCGACAAAGACGAATCAGTGCGAGTAGCTCCCAATTAAAAACCACCGGTCAAAACTGCCAAACTTACCTTAGACACCGACTGGTTAATCAATTTCGATTTGATTACTCAAATGACTCGGGCTACACCTCTGAGCCTAAATCAAGTTCCATCTTGGTCTAATCAAAGACATGGAATTGATCAATCTACAACTATTGTATTTAACCTAGAGTTTCCTTGACCTAATCTAGTTACTACTTAATTAGATTTGATCAATTAACTCTAATTAGACCATGTTTGATTCTAACCTTAGGTCTAACCCAATCCTAAGAACTTGATTCAAGCTAACCCATATGCCTAAAGAATTATGCAATGTCAATTAATTGAGTTACAATTCTATTTCATAACACTTAATTCTCAATTAAGTTTAGACTTATGAAAGTTTTGATCATTGCATATTTCTTTTTAATTACATATTAATTACAATCTTTCAGTTCTTAAAACACATTTTCAGATCTGAGTTTTTGTAATTAATCACATGTAATCAGATTTAATTCATGTTTAAGTCATTATGTTTTATGTTCATACATCACATATACATAACAACATGAATTAATACAAACAACATACATCTTATGTATTTGTTTTTTCACTTTTATTTTAAGATCTGATTTGTTCATTAAAATCAGAGATCATATGAATCATAAACTTTATTTAGATCTAATCTAAACAATATTATGATTTCAGATTTATTCATGTTACTAATCCTAACACAAACATGCATCATATGCATCCAAAATTTCAGATCTACTTAATCATGCATAATCAGCAATTAAATCAATCATAAAAAGCACTTTAGATCTAATCTAAATATGTTAATAATTTCAGATTTAATTGCAAGAATTAAAACATAAAAGTTTAAACATAAACCTGGCTCTGATACCACTGAAAGTGAATTCTAGGTTCTTCGGTGTTTAGCATGCTGAATTTTTTTTTTTTTTGAAAACCATGGCTGAACCTGATCGGGTTGCCTACGTACCCCTTCATAAGGGGGATCAAGCCATACGTAGTTCTTTTTAAGTTTTAAAATGCAGCAGAAAAACCGAATCAAACAATTTAATTCATGCATGCTTACAAGATCAAATCTAGAAATCAGCACCTCAAGAACACATAGGATTATGCCGGAATCGTTTAAACAATTATGCTAAAACTTTTATGCATGATTAACTATCAGATCTGAAACTTAAGAACTCTATTCTAATTAATCTCCGAATATCCATCGAATAGATTCTGGAGATATCTCCGTGAGGAGCCCCAAAAGAGGGTAAAACCTCGGGGAATTGGACCTAGACCTTGACACCATAATAAATGATTAATGCTAGATTAATACCTTTTATGATGGATGAAAGTTGTGAATCTGATTATTGACTTCGCAGCCACGCACACGAATGGCCTCTACGAGAAGTACACGTGAAGTCCTGAAGGATCTTCTTCCGCAACAGTGCTAGCAGCTGCAGAACACTTGAAAGCTGAAATCTGCCCGTCGGGATTCAATCAACTCTTGATCAATCGTCTTGAAGCAGATAGAGATGAGGTTTGTAAGAAAAGTAGAGGACTCAGATCTGATCTTGAATCTTCCAGATATTCACCCTGAAAACCCTATCTAAAATAGAGAAGAAGAGGAGGAGGAGGCGGGTGAGGAAGAAGGCTGCAATGGATGTGTTTTTGGTGCCCATGTTTGACCCCTTTTAATGGCCTCCGAATTTTCATTCAAAATTCGAAATTTATTTTCAGAAAACCTCTTTTAGTTGGCACATGCAAAGGAATAGGAACAACCCAAATCAGGTCTCAACCAAATCTGATTTAAATTCAAATTTTAAACACATGTGCAAGAGGGAAGGAATTTGAAATCCATGCGGCAAGGTAAAACACTTCATAATTTCGAAATCACCTCTTGAAATTCGAATTTAATCCATTCAAAAACTCAGACGCCACCTTGGCTGATGGTTTGAGTGATTAAAATCATTTAACACATTGCTTAATGTTTGAATTTAAATTCAAATAACAAACAATGTCGCCATGTGTCAAGCAATGGGTCCATGTGCCATGCAATAATTTTGGTATATTTAAAATTCATAAAATCCAATTCCATGTCACCAATAATTGCCACATCATCTGAGCCTAATCTCCTTGGGTTGCACCTAATCAAATTTGGTCAAACCCGAATTAAAATAAAGCAATTTGGTTGAACCCAATCTAATCAGGTCAGACCCTGATTGAGCTCAAATTGAATCCAATTCAATTTTGGCTCATGCAAACTCAATCAAATTGAATTATTACTTTGTGTTGGACCTAATTCAATTAGGTCAATCCCCAATTAAGAACAAATTAATTTAAAATTAATTTGATCAGATTAAGTCCTTTTTGGTTCTGACCTAATCCAATCAGGTCAAAATCCTGATTGAGCCCAAACTTGAATCCAATTCAATTTGGCTCATCCTTAGCACAATTACTCAATCAAATTGAGTTTATTAGTAATTTAATTACTAATTAATCCTTCAATAATTACTTTAATTATTTTATAAGATAATTTGCCAATCAAATTGACCAAATTACCCCTGAATGATTCTTAATCATTCATCAGCTTTCTTGATCAATCAGGAATCTTCTATGCGTGTGACCTCATAGGTTCGAACCTAAGCCGGTAGTATAGGAACAATTTTCTACACTAATCGATGTGACCATCTAGCAATGGTACCCGACGTCCGGATAGGTCGAATATATGCGAAGCAAATATTCTGGAACCCTGAACTATGGTTACTGTATAATTCAATCCCTTTGACTCCTAATGCCAGGATGACTTAGAGCTCACTGTCAACCCTATAATTAGTACATCCATTATGTGATTAACTTTAGATATCCCGTGACTCCTCACTGGGATTACCCTGGCCAAGGTTTTGCTAAATTAATCACAAGACATTATCTCCTGTTTTCAGGAGGGGTCAATTCCATCTCGACTCACAACTGACTACGCAAGTACTTGACTGCACCCAGTGACCTTCCGTCACTGAATTAGAAATTCAGGTAGTCCGGTACCAAAGTACAGTGAGTTGCTTGCTAGTCACAGGTTGCGATCTCAGGTCAGAGGGCCAAACTTATACCCATATCCACTCGGAACATCTCTCGACAGTAGAGCGTTCCGGAATTGGTCACATTTAGTGAAATGTACTTCTACACTTCACTTGTGTGGCATACCAGTGTCTCCACACTCCTTGGTTAAGAGGACAACCAACGTATATGTCACACAACGACCTAATCTCAATAATGTTGTCGTCCTAGTAACAACATATCATTTCGTCGCAAACAAGTTTAAGGACTCAAAGATAAATCCTCTTTTATCATAACATAAGTCCTAAGGACTTCATCATATAAGAGTTCATTTGAAGATGAAATGATGAATAATGCCAAATAACACTTTATTAATTTGTCAATTCATTTACAAAATTTAATCATCAATATGCTGACGATTGATATTTAGGATACAAATTCTAACACAAATTATATCGTAATGAAGTAGAAAAACAAACTGGAAAGAGTATTAAAACTGTGGAGTGATTGATTAAAACCCCATTTGATTTTGATGAGCTCAAAGCATTTGAGTATATCTTTTGATTACTAATGAATTCAATTGAGTGTTTCAGTGAAAATCCTGTCTGTGTCCCAAGACTTGGTTCATAATTTTTGGATAAGTTAAGGAGTCTGTTTGAACCAATGTCTGAGACTCGAGTCGACTCCCGAGTATCACGAGACGACTTCAAGCGTATCAAGTTCACTGGCACGAGCTCGAGTCGACTCCAGATAAGTACGAGTCGACTCCGACTAAGAACAGACAGAAGGACAGAAAGCTTCAAATCAGAACCTGTCAGCGAGTCGACTCCCGAAGTGCGCGAGTCGACTCCGATGTTCACCGAGTCGACTCCAAGGAAGTAAGAGTCGACTCCAAGCAGTCACAGGCAGAAAAGTCAGAGAACAGTTTTCGGGTCTGAGATTCGAGTCGACTCCAGTGGAACGCGAGTCGACTCCGATAGGTGGCAAGTCGACTCCAGAGAAAGCAAGAGTCGACTCTCAGCGGTACACAAAGAAAAAGTCAGAGAGCATTTTATGGACTCTGAGATTCGAGTCGACTCCCGCAATACGCGAGTCGACTCCAAGATACCGCGACCCCAAGACAGACAGAAAACCAAGTTACTGCCTCTGAGATTCGAGTCGACTCCCAGACAGCTCGAGTCGACTCCAAGACAGCTTCCCGTCAAAAGGCAGAAGACCATCTTTTAGAAACTGAGAGCCGAGTCGACTCCAAGGAAGTTCGAGTCGACTCCAAGACTGGACGAGCCAAAAGACAGAGGATCGGGAGTTCGGGCTCTGAGATTCGAGTCGACTCCCAGGACAGTCGAGTCGACTCGAGTGGACAAAATTCAAAATTGGATCCACGGACTTCAGTGGATGAGCCGACTCCAAAATTGCCAAGTCAGCTCCAGAAGTTGACGAGTCGACTCCAGGTCAAGACGAGTCGACTCCCAGTCGTGAAGGCAACTTTAATTCAAATTTGGAACAGTTGCCGAGTCGACTCTGGAAAAGCTTGAGTCGACTCCCGCTACAGCCGAGTCGACTCCTGATCGCGCGAGTCGACTCCAACCCACCAACGGTCATATTGTCAGGCTGCGCAGAGTGTTCAGAACGGGCAGAAAAAGCACTCTAACGGCTAGTTTCCGTGGGGGTTGGCTTAAATAGCCACAGAGGACTGTAGCAAGGCAGAGAACAACCATTCCACTCCAACTAATCAAGCATTCAAGCTCTGCAACATGCTCTTCAACGAAAAAGAGGAAGATCTGCATTTACTGCTTCCAACTACATCTTCCCAGCAATTAAAGCCTCCTTCTCCTGCATTCAAGTCGACTACTCTTTCAAGAGGAGACCAGAAGTTTAAGAAGCCATTCCTCATCTCCAATCTAAAAGCGTTTGAGGCTTATTAACTTCATTTATTGTTCATATTGTTTTCATCTGCTTTTTGAGAAGCTCATTTTCTGTTTTCTTTCTACAACTTGTATTTACTTGGTTCAATCGGTGATTGAATCAAGGAGATTGAGGTTGGTTGGTGAGCCGAGTTAAAACCAATGTGTGTAAGGGTTTGATTGTGATCCCGGGAAAACAATCGGGGCGGTTCTAGTCGGTGAGCCTGGGAAAACCGACCGAGTTCGTTGTGAGCTCGTAAAACAACAAGTTTGGTTGTGAGCTTGGAAAACAACCGGCTGTAATCCAAGGGGGTTATAGTGAATTCCCAAGTGAGACTTGGGGAGTGGACATAGGAGCAAGGGTTAGCTCCGAACCACTATAAAACCTTGTGTTTGTGTTGGATTGTCTCTCTTCTTCTTCCCCTCACATCACTCACAGCACTTAGCATTAATTAAATAACTTGCAATAATTTTTAATTAGTCAACCACATCGTTTTAATTATTCAAATTATTTTGAAACCCAATTCACCCCCCCCCCCTCTTAGGTTGTCTATCTGGGCAACAAGTGGTATCAGAGCCTAAACTCTTCCACCCAAGAGTTAAAAGATCAAAATGACAACCCCATTTGGATCTTCCCACATTGAGGGTCAGTCCACCCAAAGACCCCCTTTCTTTAATGGATCCGACTACTCATACTGGAAGGCTAGGATGAGAATATTCATCCAAGCCCAAGACTATGAGATGTGGACCATTGTAGTAAATGGCCCATACATCCCATCCATATATGTAGAGGGTATCAAGGTACCCAAACTAGAAAAGGATTGGGATGAACATGACATGAGGAAGGCACAACTAAACTCTAAAGCTATGAATGTGTTTTATTGTGCCTTGGATAGAAATGAATTCAATAGGGTCTCTACTTGCAACTCTGCAAAAGAGATTTGGGATAGACTTGAAGTGACCCATGAGGGCACGAATCAAGTTAAAGAATCCAAAATTAATATATTGGTTCATAAGTATGAACTATTTAAAATGGATTCTAATGAGACAATCACTAGCATGTTCACTAGGTTTACTGACATTGTCAATGGCCTAAAAAGCCTTGGCAAGAGCTATACTAACAGTGATCTTGTCAGGAAAATACTTCGCTGCCTACCAAGGTCATGGGAAGCCAAGGTGACGGCAATCCAAGAAGCTAAAGACTTGAACAAGCTTCCACTTGAAGAGCTCCTTGGATCCCTAATGACTCACGAGCTAACCATGAAGCAACACAGCGAAGAGGAGTCCTCCCACAAGAAAAAGGTAATAGCTCTTAAGTCTACTTCATCTAACAAGAACTTGTCTTGCAGTAGCAGCAGTGACGAAGAAGAGAATGAGGAAGATGATGGTGAGGCTCTTCTTGTGCGCAAGTTCAAGAAATTCATCAACCACAAGAAGTCCTATCATCAAAGGAGAGGCCCCTCAAATTCCTACCGCAAGGATAAAGGTAAGGAAAGGAAAAATGAGGGGATTGGGTGTTACGAGTGCAAGAAGCCGGATCACATAAGAGCTGAATGCCCCTTACTGAAGAAGGGGAGTAAGTACAAGAAGAAGAAGGCTCTTGTCACAACACTATCCGACTCCGACTCATCATCCTCCTCATCAGATGATGAACAAGAAGAGAAGGCCAATTTCTGCTTCATGGCCAATGAAAACGAGGTAACTTCCGATACGCATCCTGATTTTTCTTTTGATGAACTTTATGATGCATTTAATGAATTAATGGTAGAATATAAGGCCATAAATCTTAAGAATAAAGAACTAAAAATAGCTAATCAATCATACCTACATAAATACGATAAATTAGTTAAGGATAAGGATTTAATCATCAAAGAAAATATAGAACTTAAGACAAGCAACCAACTTTTAACTCAAAAGACTAGTACCTTAACTAAAGATAATGAAAAACTAACTAAGGAACTTTCAGAACTTAAAAATCATAAACAAATCTTAAATAAGGATCTCACAAAAGAACTTAATGACCTAAAAGCAGAAAATCAAACTCTAACTAAAGAACTTAACAAATACAAACCCTTAGTTGAAAAATTTACATATAGTTCTGAAAAATTAAACATGATACTTAATAGTCAACGAGCCGTATTTAATAAAGCGGGTTTAGGATATAAACCAAGAAATAAACAAAACTTCTTAGTAACTTCTTTGTTAAAGCTGGGAAAACTAAAACTAAGAAAATAACTTGCTTTTGCTGTGGTACTATAGGTCATAAAGCGAATGTGTGTAATTTTAGGAAAAATAAAACAAAAAGTTAAAGGGTATGGGTTCCAAAAGGAACCAACTTGACTAACCATGAAGGACCCAAGAAAACTTGGGTACCTAAGATGACATGATTTGCTTGTGTAGGAGTGTCTTGCAGCCAAGGTCAACAAAAACTGCTGGTACTTGGATAGTGGCTGCTCAAGGCACATGACGGGTGACAAAGATCAATTTTTCACCCTTGAAGCTAAGAAGGGAGGTGCTGTGACTTTTGGAGACAACAACCAAGGTCACATCATTGGTATTGGTAAAGTTCAAATCACCCCTTCTACTTTTATTGATAATGTTAGATATGTTGATGGTCTTAAGCATAACTTAAGCATTAGTCAATTATGTGATAAAGGGTATGATGTTATGTTTAAGCCATCACTATGCATTATAACAAACCCTAATGATAATAGTTTAGTTTTTAAAGGGATTAGACGTGGAAATGTATATGTTGTAGACCTAGAAGATCTTGCAAAACATAACCAATGTTTAGTTGTAAATGAAACTAAAGATAATGATGCTAGTTGGTTATGGCACCGTAAGTTAGGTCATGCAAGCATGGACACAATAACTAAACTAGTTAAAAGAGACTCCGTGATAGGTTTGCCAAAATTAAAATTTGAAAAGAACAAAATATGTGAAGCATGTCAATTTGGCAAACAATCTAGGAACTCTTTTAAATCCATAAAATGTGTCTCTACCTCTAGGCCTCTAGAATTATTACACATGGACCTATTTGGTCCAACTAGAACAACAAGCCTAGGTGGAAATAAATATGGTCTAGTTATAGTAGATGATTACTCTAGGTACACATGGGTCATGTTCCTAGTGCATAAGGATCAAGCATTTTCTATGTTTAAGAAGTTCCATAAGGAAGTAACAAATGCTAGAGAGTCTTCAGTCATAGCCATTAGAAGTGACCATGGTACCGAATTCGAAAATCAGTCATTTAATGAATTTGTAGTAAGAAGGGGATAACCCATAATTTCTCAGCACTTAGGACACCACAACAAAATGGAGTGGTGGAAAGGAAGAATAGAACACTAGAGGAAATGGCTAGAACTATGTTATGTGAAAGTAACCTCCCTAAGTACTTTTGGGGAGAAGCCATTAATACCTCTTGTCACATACTAAATAGAGTTCTATTGAGACCCATTATAAAGAAAACACCTTATGAACTGTGGAAAAACAGAAAACCAAAGGTTAATTATTTTCATGTTTTTGGATGTAGGTGTTTTGTGCATAATAATGGGAAAGATAATCTAGGGAAATTTGACCCTAAATCTGATGAAGGAATATTCTTAGGTTATTCTACAACTAGTAAAGCCTATAGAGTCTTTAATAAAAGAACCTTAGTTATAGAAGAATCTATACATGTTGTTTTTGATGACTCTAGTGACATCTCGTCTAGTAAGAAGGTTAATTTTGATGATGATATGGAAATACTTGAAGAAAAGATAGATGAGATGGGATTACAAGATGATAATCAAAAGTTGATTGAAGGAGAATCATCAAGCCAAGAGGCTATTATGGATCATGGGCTAACTAAAGCTTGGAGGTATGCTCATGGCATCCTAAGGAACTAATTCTAGATGATCCATCTCAACCCGTTAGGACTAGAGCATCCCTTAGAAATTTGAATAACCATCTAGCTTTTGTTTCACATTTTGAGCCCAAACATATAGAAGAAGCCGAAAATGATGTAAATTGGATAAATGCAATGCAAGAAGAACTAAACCAATTTACTAGAAACAAAGTGTGGAATCTAGTAGAGAGACCTTCTGAATATCCAATTATTGGTACTAAATGGATTTATAAAAATAAACTTGATGAAAATGAAATTGTTATAAGGAATAAGGCTAGACTAGTAGCAAAGGGGTATAATCAAGAAGAAGGTATAGATTTTGATGAAACCTTTGCTCCCGTAGCTAGACTTGAGGCGATTAGACTACTATTAGCATATGCATGCTCTAAGGACTTCAAACTATTTCAAATGGATGTAAAAAGTGCATTTTTAAATGGGTATATTAATGAGGAGGTATATGTAGAACAACCTCCTGGTTTTGAAAATCATCAATACCCCAATCATGTATATAAGCTAAATAAAGCACTTTATGGTTTAAAACAAGCACCTAGAGCATGGTATGAGAGGCTTAGCAAATTCCTATTAGAACATGAATTCTCTAGGGAAAATGTAGATACAACACTATTTCTGAAAAAGCAAAATAAGGATATGTTATTAGTACAGATTTATGTTGATGATATCATTTTCGGTGCTACTAACAATCGCCTCTGCGAGGAATTTGCTGATTTGATGCAGAGTGAGTTGAGATGAGCATGATGGGAGAGCTGAACTACTTTCTCGGGCTTCCAAATCAAACAGTCTGAAGGAGGCATCTTCATCAATCAAGCCAAATATATCAAGGAGATGCTCAAGAAGTTTGACATGGAGGGAAACAAGTCAATCAGCACCCCCATGAGCTCATCATGCAAGTTAGACCAAGATGAATCAGGTAATCTGTAGATCAAAAACTTTATAGAGGTATGATAGGATCTTTACTGTATCTTACTGCAAGTAGACCTGATATTATGTTTAGTGTGTGCATGTGTGCTAGATATCAGGCTAATCCTAAAGAATCACATCTAGTTGCAGTTAAGAGAATTTTTAAATACTTAATAGGAACTAAGAACATAGGGCTATGGTACTCTAAAGAATCTAGCCTAAACTTAATAGGGTACACAGATTCAGACTTCGCTGGATGTAAGCTTGATAGAAAAAGTACCAGCGGGTCATGTCAATTTCTAGGAGAAAACCTTATCTCATGGTTTAGCAAGAAACAAACTCGGTTGCATTATCCACTGCAGAAGCTGAATATGTTGCAGCGGGAGTTGTTGTGCTCAAATCTTATGGATTAAACAACAATTAGAAGATTATGGCATTAAACAAGATAAAATTCCATTAATTGTGATAATACAAGTGCCATAAACCTAACTAAAAATCCAATTCAACATTCAAGAACTAAACACATTGAGATAAGACATCACTTCATAAGAGATCATGTATTGAATGGTGATGTGACACTCCAATTTGGTTTGTACTGATAATCAATTAGCAGATATTTTTACAAAACCCCTAAGTGAAGAGAGGTTTAGTGTGCTTAGGAGGGATTAGGAGTGATTGATCCATCCTAGTGGTTCACTAGATACATTGATTTTGATGATTACAATGTGGTTAAAAATAGAGTTTCTTTCCAATGATCATCAAATCAGATCTTAATTAAGTGATTTTCCGTCATTCGGGCATGATTATAGCATGAGTTTTAGGTGCGTGCCAAAGTTAGAGACGACTCGAGTAAGTTTCAGAGCCGGCTCCTAAGGGGGAGTCGACTCGCATACTGTCGGGAGTCGACTCGAGGTCCACAGGCGCATAAGGAGAGTCGACTCGTGCATATTCTGGAGTCGACTCGAGGTCGAGTCGACTCGCGACTCAGTGGAGTCGACTCGCAGTCGGGATCCGACTTTTTAACCCTAGATTTGTCGTTTCGAAAACACTTTTCTTTCAAGCCGCCACTGTTCAAAAAGCCCTAGAGCCGACTCCTAGGTCGTCCCCGATCGTCTCCAAGCCATTTTTTCCGTCGATTCTTCGCCGGACATTGAGTTCTCCTCCCTTCCTAGGTCATTCCCGGTCCGGTTCCGAGTCTTTTCCGTCGGTCCTTCACCGTCCTCTAGGTTTTTCCTCTCAGTTTAGGTCAAAATGCCACGTAAGACCGTAGTTAGGAAGAGGTCCCGACCCGAGGCCGGTCCCGAGCGGCGCTCCCAAGGCGCGGCACGATCCCGCGAGGCAACCACCTCCGGCTCGTTCCCCGCCTAGGGCGGTTCCCGCGAGGCCATTGGCCGGGAAGGTCGTCTCCACGGGAGGTATGTCGATTTCGACTTCCTCTCCCGGGAAGGGTTCACCATAGGTGATAGACTTAGGGCCCAGGGCCTAGAGTACTTCCTTACACTGGACCTCCCCACATACCCGAGCCTTATTAGAGAGTTCTATGGTACCGTCCATCGGGGAGATGGAGGTATCGAGGGCACAGTAGCCGGTGTCCCTTTGCGTGTCACGGAGGATCTTATTGCCCACATCCTCCACCTTCATTAGCAGGGGTGGCTCCCGCACACCCTGAGGATAGGGTTGAGGCCCTTACGGCCGTTCTAGGACATCCACCCCAGTCACCTCTAGACGAGGTATCCGCGAGCTCACTACCGATTGAGGTGCGGATCCTCTTGAGTATTTTGTCTAGATCCATCTTTCCTAAGACAGGGAGATTTGATTTTGTAAATGAGAGAGACCTAGCTCTTATGTTCTATTCCTTCAGGACACCCCAATCAACTTTTCTAAGCTCATCTATAGGTATATGTGTGAGCCCTAGATAGACCTAGGCTCACCCTCCCATACGGCATGATTTCACCCTTCTTTTTAGGGAGTACGAGGTTCCCATTTCTGAGGGGGAGCCCTTTCGCGCTTTGCGATGGACTGATCGCACGCGTGCGGGGATCCTACACAGGATGGGGTTTCGAAAGAGAGAGGGGGTATGGGTTAGGAAAGTCTACCCTCACCGCTCAGACCACCAGACCTTCACCCAGTCGCTGAGCCCGATCAGATACCAGACCTTCCAGATCCATCCAGACTTCCATCACTCCTCCTGCTCCTACACCTCCGCCGGACCTTCCTCCTCGCTCCACCATCCATGGAGGTCCGGATTGATCCGAGCAGTCCGGGAGCTGCGACAGAGATAGTCAGAGATGTGAGGGATGAGCTGCTTCGGGAGCTCCGAGGTGCGGTGCTGCTCCCACTCCTGCACCCGTATTTCTCAGTTGGTCCCTTCCTTGACAGCCGTGACTGACATGACGGCTCATGTACGGGAAGAGATCTCAATGTCCGGAGTTTGGTCCAGGCCCAGTTCCCACAGCATGAGTGGGGTCACGAGCACCACTAGACAGATCGAGAGGATATAGGTCGTGACATGCACACCACCACCGAGGGGGCCGAGCGCTTGTCGAATGTATCATCGACAAGCTGGACGCACTTCAGACGTCGTGACTGGGCTTCAGACGTCGGTGACTGAGCTCTCCACTACACATAGCAGAGCCACTACGTCTATTATCACGCAGCTTGGCCATGTTACAGATGCAGCACCCTCCTCATGGAGCAGAGCCGATTGAAGAGGAGGAGCCACAATCCACGAGAGGAGGACCCACATCCTCGAGAGGAGGTGCCTCAATCCTCGAGGAGGCCATAGATGTTTTGTGTTTTGTCTTGTTTTACTTTACTTATTGTATTCTCACATGTATTCACATTCATATCAATACAATGAGTAGACATTTTTATCTTCAATTATGTGCCATTTGATGATTGGTTGTGCCATTGATTGTGTGTGATTGCCTCCTTTTTGATATGATGACAAAAAGGGAGAAATAAAATATGTAAAAAAAGGGGAGAAATATGTATAAAAGTATGTAAAAGGGGCGAAATATGTAAAAGAAATCAATGGAAATCAATAAAAACATAAAACTCTTAAAAAACACACAAATTTGTTCTAAGTGGATTCGATACCTCGAGGCTCATTATCTCTCTTTTGGGGCTCCTAATGGAGTAATCTCCAGAATCTATTCAAGGGATATTCGGAGATTAGCTGAATCCTACACAAGAAAAATTGACAGATTTTCCCTCTAAATACAAAAAATTCAGTTCAAAAACTTCAAAGCATAAAAGGAAAATTCAGAGAATCAAAACATAGTTGAATGCATATGTTGAGGGGGGAATCTGAATTTTTAATCAAACTAAATCATTAATGACATATAAGCCAAACAATTGATTGCATAATATGAAGGCTTATATAATTCCAAATGAAAGGGGGAGCTTTAACTCCGAAATTTATTGTTTCACTCTTTCAAGCTTGGATAAATTGAATTACAGACATTTGAATTCAATTTATGGATTTTTATTTCATTATTTATGAGCAATTCATTTTACATATACTCAAAGTTTTGTCATCATCAAAAAGGGGGAGATTGTGGAGTGATTGATTAAAACCCCATTTGATTTTGATGAGCTCAAAGCATTTGAGTATATCTTTTGATTACTAATGAATTCAATTGAGTGTTTCAGTGAAAATCCTATCTAAGTGTCCCAAGACCTTGGTTCATAATTTTTGGATAAGTTAAGGAGTCTGTTTGAACCAATGTCTGAGGACTCGAGTCGACTCCCGAGTATCACGAGACGACTCCAAGCGTATCAAGTTCACTGGCACGAGCTCGAGTCGACTCCAGATAAGTACGAGTCGACTCCGACTGAGAACAGACAGAAGGACAGAAAGCTTCAACTCAGAACCTGTCAGCGAGTCGACTCCCGAAGTGCGCGAGTCGACTGCCGATGTTCACCGTGTTCGCTCCAAGGAAGTAAGAGTCGACTCTAAGCAGTCACAGGCAGAAAAGTCAGAGAACAGTTTTCGGGTCTGAGATTCGAGTCGACTCCAGTAGAACGGCGAGTCGACTCCGATAGTGGCAAGTCGACTCCAGAGAAAGCAAGAGTCGACTCTCAGCGGTACACAAAGAAAAAGTCAGAGAGCATTTTATGGACTCTGAGATTCGAGTCGACTCCCGCAATACGCGAGTCGACTCCAAGACACCGCGACCCCAAGACAGACAGAAAACTAAGTTACTGCCTCTGAGATTCGAGTCGACTCCCAGACAGCTCGAGTCGACTCCAAGACAGCTTCACGTCAAAAGGCAGAAGACCATCTTTCGGAAACTGAGAGCCGAGTCGACTCCAAGGAAGTTCGAGTCGACTCCAAGACTGGACGAGCCAAAAGACAGAGGGTCGGGAGTTCGGGCTCTGAGATTCGAGTCGACTCCCAGGACAGTCGAGTCGACTCGAGTGGACAAAATTCAAAATTGGATCCACGGACTTCAGTGGATGAGCCGACTCCAAAATTGCCAAGTCAGCTCCAGAAGTTGACGAGTCGACTCCAGGTCAAGACGAGTCGACTCCCAGTCAAGGCAACTTTAATTCAAATTTGGAACAGTTGCCGAGTCGACTCCGGAAAAGCTGAGTCGACTCCTGCTACAGCCGAGTCGACTCCTGATCGCGCG